>NC_056730.1:994419221-994579221 GCF_019279795.1 Protopterus annectens
AGTCTATATGCATATGCAAGTGATTGTACAGGGCTTTAGAGTAAGCTTTGGTGAAGTTACCACTTCCAGCTGTGAGTGGGGCTTGGAATGCATTTATTCCTTCCCCTAGGAGACCAAAGTTTGCCTTGGTGAAGTTTTTTAGTCTGACTTCACCCTTTGTGAGTTCTGGTGTTAGTGCTAGCTCAAAGGGACAGATTTTTGATCAGATTTAACTAATGAGGGTCTGACAGTTGAGGCAGTGCATCTGTTTATCATGTTAGTGAGGACCAGCTCTATTTATGTTTTTTTCTCTTGTCGGGGTATCTACAATTTGTTCCAGGGCATTTGAGATAACAAAGTAAAGGAACGTTTTCACTAGTGAGTTAGGGATAGACTAGGTTTCCCTTTGATGGTTGGATAAATGAAATCCCCCATGACCGGAGTGTTTGGAAATATTTGGATTGACTCTAGTTTGGTCAAGTAGGCTTCATGCATGTCATGAGTCATGGAGGCGGATCTATAACTGGCTATGACTTGAATGTGGGTATTACCCACAATAACCTGAACTTGGAGTAACTCCATGGAGTTGTTAAGTCTAACTAGACAGGAGGTGAATTTATCAATAATATAGATAGAAAAACTATCTCCTTTGGTTCTCACATGTTCATTCTGTGGTCTGAAAGTGTGGAAGACATTGTAGTCTTGTAAAGCTGGGGTACACTCTGAGGCCTTGAACCAGGTTTCTGTGACTGCACAAACATCTACATCTTCCAGTGATAGAAGTGCTTCCAGGGTGTTGACTTTTTGATTTAAGCTCCTAGCATTTAGCAGCATGACCCTTATTTTGTTTTGAATGGCAAATTTCATGTCAGTAAGTTAGTTTTTGAAACCTTGCTAAAAAAGGCACTATGGGGGAGGCAAGAGCCTTTGCCAGCAGCCAAAAGCCTAATGGTGCCAGTTGCAAACCATCTCTGGCAATGCAGTGAGGTTTGTCGACCATGACTTCCCAAGCTGACAGAAACTGGATCCCCTTTGAATGACACCAAAATCTAGGCCTGTTATTGAAGTCAATTAAATATATTTCACAGGAACATGCACATTTAATCGAATGCTTTGACATGTGTCCAGTAACTATATCAGATCAAGTACCAATAAAAATAAGATAAAAATGCAGTGTAATGAAGTAAATATGAGATGCTTTCCCACCTACTTGTTAAAAAGAAAAGGATTTAAGGAATGGGTAGTAGAAATTATTCAAGCTTTTTAGGAAAAATAGAAACATCTTTAGAAGTTATAGCTAATGAGTGGGATAAAACGAAAATGAGGTTTAAAATACTATAGAAATAAAAGTGAAAGTGATATGATTAAGATATAATACAAATTATTAAAGAACTCAGAAGAAGAGGAATCTCACAGAACAAGAAGAGATGGAGTATCTGGATAATATGCATGAGTTTAGAAAGATTGTTGTTAAGTAACTCTTTTGATAATAACTCTAGAGCACAAGCACTTATAGCACAATGACTTAGGCAAGAGAAAGTGTAAAGGGTTGTCACCAAACTTAGGGAGCATATAACACAAAAATTAACTAGAGATCCTGCAGAGCTATTGGAGATATTTCAGAAACATTATAAAAATGTACATAAAATAGAGAAGTGGGAAAATCAAGAAAGAGCAGAAATATTTATGGAAGACTTTATTATGCCAAGGTGAGAAGTAGATGAGGTTCAAAAATTAACAGTTATGATAGGAAGAGACAAGAATATATACCAAAAAGCTGCAAAGGCACAGCAGAGCATGTTGTCATCTCACAGCAAGAGGTTCCCCAGAGCAGTTCTTGGCTGGGATGCCTTCTGTGTGGTTTCTGTATGTTCTCTCAGTGTTCACGTGGGTTTCCTTCAGTGCTGCAGTTTCCTCTCACATTTCAAAGACATGCAGTTGGTGGATTGGATTCTCTAAATTATATAAATGTCCATGTGAGTGTGTAGTGTGGAAGAAGTAGTGCTCCAGGGCTAGCCACCCGGTGGTGTAAACCTTGAATCTAAATAATTACTGGTGGTGAACTAACACCATGATCCCATGTGCAAAAATGAGAAAAAAGGGGCCGTGGATGGATGGACAGTAGAAGATAAAATAAAATGTATAATTCATTTGCATGAAAGATTCCAGGAACAGATGGCATTCCTGTGTAATGCTGAAGTTAGGAAGGAAGATGGTGCTAAAGATCTGGGAGGAATTTTTTAACAGTATTTTAAAAGAAAGGGAAGCACTAACATCTTAGAAGTAGGACAAGACAACTCAGACCCAGCTTTCCATAAACTCCTTTCCATTTTAAGCCATAATTATAAAATGTGTATGTTTATACTACCTAAAAGAATGGCGAAGATGTTGCCTGAAAAGTTTATTAAGTGGGATACATGAAGGATCAGATGCAAGAATTAAAATGGGAGGGTTCCTCTCTGATAAGCTGTGTCTGAACTGAAGATCTAAGCAGGGGTGCCATCTTTTCCATTTGTTATTTAGTTTATATTTATAGCCATTGGCAAAGAAAATAAGGGACTCAGAAATTCAAGGATATAATTGGTATGGTAATCAGGAAAAATTGGCTTTATTTGCTGGTGATATTATTTTGTACCTGATAAATCCAAAAATTACATTTTTGTGCTCTAGAACATTTTGAGACAGTTTGTCATTTTTGGGATATAAAATATATTAATTTGGATAAAACAAAGGCTATAGCCGTAAATTATGTACCCACACCTGAATTGGTTCAGCGATATGCGTACTTATGGGGACATGCTAAGATGAAGTATTTTGGAGTATGGATTGAAACGGCTTCTTTTACAGTAGCTAAGGGTATGTGGGAAAAGACTAAATAAAAGGTAATACAAAAACTGAGAAACTAGAAGCTCTTGTATATGGATATGGATGTTAAAATACAAGGAGAAAATGGTTTAGTCCCTTTAGTTCTATATGTATGTCAGGCATATTTTTTATCAACCAGAAGAGAAATAGTGGACAATAATTAATAAAGAGTTGAAGTAATTTATCTTGGAGGGAAGGAGGGCAAGAGATAAGTACGATAAGCTATTTCCAATAAAAATATATTTTAAGATTAACTCATTTGAAGTGATATTTGAGAGCTACATAACAAAAGCAGGAGGCTATAATCCAAAGTGGAAAGGGATGATGATGAAGCAGGTGGATATTCAACAAATAATGAGAAAGTGGTATCTTGGATGTAGATCCTTGAGGAGAAAATAGCAGCCATGCAGAATATTATATTCATAAAGATAAAGAAAGTATTGTAAGGACTAAGCCAATACGAGAATGGAGAAAGGCAATTTGCTGTTAGGAATTACTACAAGTAGGGGTACAGAGATTAATCAAGAGGGGGCTGGAATTTACTGGGGAAAACTAGGAAAGGAACTAAGGTATTAGGAGCAAATAACTATAACTGGAAAGGTAATATGATGGGATGAAGCCAAGAAGACATTTGGACTGCAGGCTAGAGACTGCCTTCCCTACCAGTGATTGATATCAGAGTATAGAAAAAGAGAAAGGGCTAGGGGAATACTAAGTGAAAGGCCTGCTCTTGTAGAGTTTTAGTGGAATATAAAAAGGGATAATTAGCAGGGCATAAAATATATGGCATAATAACTGTATTAAACAATCAGAGTAGATTAGAAAAATTGGGAAGAGAGTCTGGAAAAATAATTTACAAGTGAACAATGTTAGGAAGTATAAAAATGACCAAAAGGCTACTAATCCAAAAGATGTCACAAGTTTATTAAAACATTTAGTGCCTCAGCTTACACAGCCTTCCAAGAGTCAGGAAATATGTATGGCTTCCAAGTATGCCACAAAGTCCGGAAGGTTTAGGATTTTTGCTTGGAAGTGTTTGCATAGGTATTTGTATACCCCAAGCAGATTTCAAAGAATTTTTTCTCAGATAGTTGGCAAATGCTGAAGGTTGGAAGGACGAAAAAAGGTAACTGGGAACATATCTTTTGGGAGTGTATTCTGCTGGCAGATTTAAAAAATTCCCTACAGACTACTCTGTCAGAAATATTGGGTGAGCAAATGGGTGTAAGTAAGGCAATGATTCTTTTGATCTGGAGCAGAGGATCTGAATTGTCTAGACATAGGAAGACCTTGTTAAGTTTATTTTTGAAAAAAAAGCAAATATGAGAAAATACAAATCAAAGGGCTGGATTCACGAAGGCTTGCACTGAGTCTTAGAGTAGAGTAAGACTCCATGCAGCCAACATGTCCGCCAAGCGATCCAGGAACAGCCGGTAGGGGCATGCGACTGAGCGCTCCAAACTAGTCCTACACAGACAGGGCTGGGATGTGCAAATTACCTCAATTGCAGGCGAAAGCCATGCAAAAGAGGTAAATTTGAATCCAGGAAACCCAAAACTGGCCGAGTAGGAGTAGTGTTATTTGCAGAAATGTACTCAGTTGATAACTGAGTACGGTTCTGCAAATAGCAAAACGGAGCCGTGTCAGCTGGAAAAAAGCATGCATTCACAGGAGGAAGCATGTCAATGGCCAAAAATACGGCAATTGGCAACGGGAAGTGATGCAAATTAAAAATAAAATATTTTTTTTTTATCCTGATCTCCGGGGTTTAACCGTAGTGCAGCGCCGCACAAACGCGCTGCGCCCTAAAAAGCAGAAAATTAATAATTAAGATTTTATAGCTAAAATGAATTTACAATGCAAGCGAATGGCAGGCTGAAGACAACATGGCCACTGAGTAGAGGTTGCTAAGGGGGGAAGTTCAGTCTAAGAGATGTAACTAAGCATTAGTAGGCAATCCTATGCAAATGAGAGTTAGGATAGTGAATCGCAAGTTTACATAGCAAATGAGCAGAGTCAGTGGCGTGTAGGAGTAGGATAAGGGGAGTAACAGAGTAGAAGACAGGTGACATCATGAGGGGGGTATGTATGAAAGGAGTGAAGCTCATTGGAGCAGAGTGTCATGTGTCAGCTTACATTTACATAATAGTGAAAGAGGTGTGTCAACAGGTATGCCAGGTAAAGTCAAGAAATCAAAGGTGTATACCATGGATAACACCAAAGTTTCTTGCTGAGTGTGCATGCGGCTTTTGAGCACCAGTAAACCCGAGTAAGACAGTGTGTGCGCGTGTTAGCGTGTGTGTGAACATGTAAGCTGGAGGAAGCATATGTAAGGCTGTGTAAACAGTTGTAAGCACGTTTGCGCCGGTGTGCATGCGTTTTAAGAAAAATAAGTAAGCTTTAGTCCATGTAAGCATGTGTGCGCACGTGTTAGCTGCTGTGCGTGTGTTCGCAGTTGTGTGTGTGGCGCTCCCCCCCGAGGAAACAGTAAGGAAATAGGAAGCACACCAAATAGTGGAAGTTACCAGGGAGTACTAGCAGAGCTAGCAGGTGAAAACAATCAGAATCAGGCAATTACCCAGGCAGAACACTAGCCCAGCCCAGCCCAGCACTTAAAAGTCTGCAAACAACAGTCCATTATGTTTCTCTCAAGAGACACTGCAACACTGCAGTAAGCTAATAGAAGTGAAAACGGAAAAAGCTTCACTGAGACAAAAAATGTTAGGGGCTGCCATTGCTGTTGTAAGGCGACATACGCAACATGCTGAGGGTGGTGATAATCCAAATGCGGCCGGACAACCCACAGTGAGGAGACGGAGAAGAGTGTACAGGCCCAGGGTTACCTACCAGGGGCTACATGAGCAGGAGATAGTGGGGCGCTATAAAGTGGACAGAGACCTCTTGCAGCAAATTGTTAAGCTGTGCAGGCCACACCTCACACACAGAACCAACAGAGGGGAACCCATCCCAGTGGAAACTAAGGTATGTGTTGGCCTAATTAATTAGCAACAGGTAACTTCCAGAGACCAACTGGTGATATGATGGGGATATCACAGGCATCAGCATCCAGGGTATTGCACCAGTTCCGGATGCCATGTCAGCACATGTCGGTGATCATGTATATTTCCCCAATTCCTGTGAGGTATTGGCCAGCAATATGCATCTCTTCCAGCAAATAGCGGAATACCCTGAGGTAGTGGGTGCAATAGACTGCACGCACATATGCATCAAAGCACCAGTCGGTGAGCAGGGTAGGGTCTACTTCAACCACAAGGGCTTCCCCTCCATCAACTGCAAGGTCGTGTGTGATGCCCAGGGCATAATACTGAATGTGTGTGCTGGCTGCCCTGGAAGCTACCATGACTCCCATATCTGGCATCTGTCGCAGATGTACCAGACATTTGCCAGTGGGGATATCCCACATGGTCACCTAGTGGGGAATGCTAGCTATGCACTGGAGCCGTGGCTGATGACACCCATCAGAAATGCACACACACCTGAACAGGAACGACATAATGAGGCACACGCACAAACACGAAATGTAATTGAGCGTGTGTTTGGGCTGCTCAAGTCATGCTTTCAGTGCCTGGACACATCTGGTGGAGCCTTGCAGTACTCACCAACTACTTGTACCCAAATTTTCATGGTATGTGCTATGCTACATAATATGATCCTGCGAAAACAGCTGCAGCAGGACCAGCATAGGCCTGGGCCAAACAGTCCCCCACCATTGCCAAGGCCATCACAGGTAGAGCGTGACTCGGAGGAGGAACAACCTGAGCCTGCACCAATAGGCAGAAGGAGGCATGCCCCGTATGCTTTGGCCTTGGCAAAGAGGCAATGCATAGCACATACACTGGCTCAGTAGGAACTCTGGAAATGATACCTCTCTCTGACCTGCACATATAGTAAAAGGGATGCCTACATTGACACTACCTGCTTTCAAACATGTATAGGGAGTGTAGTATGTGCATCCGACATAGGCAGCCCTGCATCACCACCTGAGGCATGATTGCCATGTGTTAAGCAATATAAAGCAGTGCTAAACAGCATTTACCATCATGAAGTCAATGTAAACAAACCCGCACACACCAACTACTACAAATGTGGTCAATGTAGAGTAATATTGGCCAATGTCCAGCAATGATGGTTAATATTGAGCAATGTTGGAAAAGCTGGGTCTAGGTAGGGCATAGCTGAACAAAAGCCAGCATGCTCAGATTTGCTCTACTGGCCCCTAAGCAGTCTGGTCTGCTCAGTATGAAAATATAAGCGGCAATGGGCCTTGAACCCAGAATACTGTACACTATAATCATAGTACTGAACCACTAAACCATGACAGTAGTGCAGTGATTAGCCTGTATGAAGAAATGTTGATAAGTCTATGCAAAGTATTTCACGGAAACCCTACAGGCACAGTGTAATTCCTGTCGAGTTATGACACAAAGGTGAGTCCTGCAGTAAGAATAGAACCTGACTTTCAATACACACAGTACAAATGTTAATAATGGACATGTAGACATACATCAACAAATGTAATGGACCTCAGACAGCAACATACTGAAAGGTCACACTGGGCATGCTCACACACTTGAATACATGAGACAAATGTCAGGCAACAGAACACTGACAGTCTGAACTGGGCATGCTCACACACTTAGGTCATGTTGGAGTACAGCATTGGGCACACATAGCAGGCAGTTGCATGTGTTAACCCAGGAACCTCTCACTATACAGCAATCTGCCCGGTGCACACACTTATATGACAACAGACACGTATATAATATAGTGGAACCCTGCCATAAGCAAATATGTTCTGCAGATACCTAAGCAGTTCATCTAAAGTGTGAAAGCAAAGATGATAAAAACCTGCAAGCAGTATCAGCAATAAACATTGTGCATCATGAAAATTATCATAGGTTCAGAGGCTATCTGCCCTAGGGCATGTACAAGCATAGCCAGAGTGTGTTTGGCTACTGCAACCCAGTCAAATCAGAGCACTGTGCCTGTGAATAGTAGGTCACACAAGATAGCCCATTTACGTTCAGTGTATTGTGCCTCTATCTAGCAGGGACCCAGAAGATGTCCCATGGGTAAGCATGCGATCACCAATCCACTTGTCAAGATGTCACCTGTAGGTGGTCAGTGGGTGGCTCTGCCTATGCAAAACTGGGACTACACTCCGTAGTGAGTGGAGGCTTTCTGATAATAATCTGTCACCCCAGCATATCCTTTTAACATCAGTGCTGAGGTATATGTCCCTGGAGTGTGTAGCACCAAGGGAGTTGGATATCCTGAGGTGGAGCATGTCCAGTAAGTCTGGATCAGATATTGCCTTCAACTACAGGCACACAACACATCCGTGTAGGTTGTAAGTGGCTGAGTAGAACTGGAGTTACTGTATTAGAACTGTGCAGGGCATCTGTGTGAGTCCCTACATCTGCTCGAAGAGTAACATTTGTGGCCATTACAGTTGCTGCAGGTGTCAGGTAATGTATATCCCAAAGGTGGCATAGTAACCAAGCATGGTCGTGAAGAGTATAGGGGAACAATGACCACACGTGATCAACATGTGAAACTATGTGGGATATGGTGGGCTATGTAGATGTACTGTCTAACCACTATGGCAATAGGATTGTCAAAGGCGAGAGTACGAACAGGTCATGTCCCCAAACCCGTAACTACTACTACTGTATGTAATGGATTACAACCTATGTGGTAGTGTGTGGGCATCTTGTCATCCTCAAAGGGGATGACTATGCAACTAATGGCATGTAGCCGTGGGCCATGGCTCAGGGACCAGTCAACCTATCTCTGTGAGGCCCTGTATGAGTATGCATGTGCCAGAAGGATAGCTGATTATGGCACCCACTTTGCAGTCATCTACGAACATGGGCAGCCATATCCCTCCTCTGATAGCCTGTACATCACACAAATATATACTGAACAAGAGAGGTCCCAGGACTGAGCCTTGTGGGATGTCATGTGTAACTGGTGTATAGTCAGACATGGCACCTGCAACACTGAGCATGTGGGTGCTATCCCTGCTCCAGGTAGCAATCCATCGTGTCAGATATGTGCCGATATTGATGTTGGTGAGCCTATGCATAATGGCCGAGTGGGGTAGTGTGTTGAAGGGTTGTGCAAGGTCCAGGCAGGCTGTGTTGGCAACCGTCCCAACACTGATGGACCTGGTAACTGTTGAAAGAATATGAACAGGTCCAACAGGCAAGATCTGCCCACAACAATGCTGTAATGTGTAGGACCCAGTGTCTGTAGGTTGCCCATGTCTATGTGATGAGTCCCATTACAATACACTCCATAGCTTTGCAGAACAGGCTAGTTAGCCTTTTAGGCCGATATTGTCTGTGGTCTGTTGTGACAGTATTCAGTGGAGCGGGACCACTATCCCTGTACACCATTCCATTGGTACATATCCTGCAGTAACTCTTATATCGAACAGTGACATGATGTGAGTGTTACGTCTGTCATGAAGGCTGTGTATGACACAGGCTGGGACACCGTCTGGTCCCATTGATGCTGTGTTGTCTGCTGTGGGGAGGGCAGCACTCACCTGTTTACTCGTGATGTCTGGGAGGTTACATTCTGTTGGTATGGACAGTACCACCTTAGGGGGGATGGGGGGACACATCTGCACTGAACCTGTTTGCCAGGATGATGGCAATGTCAGTGGGTTCAGGGTATGTTTAGTCAGTATGCAGTAACACACAGCATATCAGTGAGTGTCCAGCCAGGTACCTGAATCAACTCAAGAAGGCCTTGTGAGTGTCCGATGTGTCTGGTGCAATTGTCCGTTAGAAGCCTGCCTGACATAAATACCTGAGTGATTGTAGGAGTCTGCTAGTACAGATCACAGATGCCTTCCCTGTCTGGGATTGTGCTCTATCATGTAGTAGCTTCCTCCATTTGTTGTAAAGCGTATTAATGGCTGGGGTCTACCAGACAGGTCCACTGCCATTGGAGGAGTGAGTCCAGTTGTTATTTTGGATGTAACGATCCATGCGTTCCACTAGGTGTCCATAGAATGTGTATGTAAAGGATTCAGCAGTCTGAGCCATACTTACCACTGACCCAGGGTCTCTGAAGGATACCACCGTGGTTTGGAGGAGTGTGACATTTGCTTTTGGGAAGTTCACCAAGATTACCCAGGATGGGTGTGTGGACAGGATATAGATGTCCAGTGAGATAAAGTATGTTCTTCCCTTACCAATGCGGGGTATATCACAGGTGTGGAACATAGAGTCCCCATGTCGGTGATGATCATGTCCAATATTTTGTCCCCTCTTATGGGTGTGGTGACCGGTTGTGCCATAGCATATGAGTTTAGAAATAGTAGCAACTCTTGGGTGAGGATGTTGGGGTCTGAATACTATCCACAGTCAATGTGTGGGTATTTGACATCACCCAATATAATGTTGTTTGGGGAGACCTTGATATTGTCCAATGTTCCCAGGAAAGCTGAGTGAGGATGCTGAGTTGGGGAGTGTGGTCTGTAGCAGACAACAAACCAAAAGGCAGATTTGCACAATGTTAGTTGCATATGTATGGTCTGTGATGCATTGTGCAGTGCTACCAACCCAGAGATATGTGTATCTGTGATGTATATGGATACTCCCCCTATTTGTGTTGGTCATTCTGAGTTATGTGGTCAGAAAGCATGGTACGAAATACAACCTGGTAGTGCTGGTGTGCATGTGGGAGTCTCAACTATGTGTCTGTTAGTGCACAGATTTTGCTATCCTCCATAATGAGGAGATTCCTGAGTGGGCGCAATTTGAGGGTAATACATCTGGTGTTGAGCAGCATTACCCTCAGTGTCGTGTACTCTGTAATGTCTATGGAGGTGGTTCTGTCCTTTGTGCCCTGCTTAAATAGGGCAGTATGGTGGCAGCAAGTGCCCTAGCCAGTATTCAAAAGTCCAAGGGTGACAGGTGCAAGCTGTCCATAGGGAAGCTATGTGGCATGTCGAGCATGTCACCCCAGGGTGACAGACACTGTATCCCCTTTGAATAACTCCAATATGTTAGCCAACTGTTAAACATGATCAGTTTGTTGGTATACTGTGACATCATACTTGGTGAGTGTAAGATGCTAGACAAGGTCAGGGTAATACTGGCCTGGGCTACATGATCACAGAGTTCCTCTATGTTTCATGTCATGTGTTCCAGGGAGGAACGTCTGAGGTTGTACACACCAGCATGGACAATGATGGAGCCAGTCCTGGACTTGCTTTGGAGTGACCTGAGTGCATGTGTTATGTGGCGGATCCTGGCACCTGAGAGACAGCTGAAAGTGACTATTCCCTTGTTTGGCCTGGTGAGTGGGATGATAGTGTGTTTGACATTAAATGTCACCTATAACAAGTGTATCAGGTGTGTTGTTTAGCCCAAAGGGCAGTGACTGTGTGGCACACTGACATTGTGAACTGTGTGACATGTGGGCATTGTAGTGGGGTAGCAGTTGCATGTGTGTCTGCTTTGCAGGTCTCTGCTGCTTAGGCAGAGTGTATGTAGAGCCTCCGAATATGTGTATGTGTGATAATGTGGTTTGTTTGCTGTCACTATCAGTGTATTTGAGACTGATATGTGGTGTGTGTGGTCACCTTCACCACCTGACTATGCCAGTCATGGGTCGAGAGAGCTCAACGTCCTGTATGTCAATATTGTTACATCTCCCACATATATGTGAGTGTGATGTGAGGAGTAGAGGGTTGTCTGTGTACATGAGGCAGATGTGACATTGTGTCATAACCACACTATTCACTAGCTAGACTGGAGAGTACACATGAAACCGACCCCTGGACATGCCAGTGTATTATGATGACATACTCTGTAGCCTGATCACAAAGGATCAGTAGGGTGTTAAGTGTGTAAAAGAGTATAACCGGGATTATTGCTCAGGTTTGTCTGTGTTTTGTAAAGAGTAGCTGAGAAGGAGTTCACACTGAGAATCATGACATGTCCTTCAGCTATGTAATAAATAGTAATGTACACGCATATATGTGCTGAGTCAGGGACAACTGTACCTTACTGACATTGCCGACATCCTGTCAGACAGGCTCATGTATACATAGCCACCCCGACTGACGATAGTCCCTGACATCATACCAGGAGATATCACGTGTAGAATGGCTGAACAGCTCCCCCCAAAGCCAAAAGCATGGCAGCAATTGGATTACATTGTTTCCCAATATGTGTCATGCATGCACTACAGAACAAACAGACCCTGCACCTGAACAGTCTGTTGAGCCTCACCCACTCCACAGGACCTGGAACCATCGAATGTGTTACAGCAACATATGGCACTCCCCACATGTGTGGGTGCACAACACACCATGGGAAGTATAGTCCAGTAAGCCTATAAAGTCTGATCTGCAAGGCCATGGAGTGCATCATGGCAGAAGTCATAAACAGAGCTATTGGAAACCGACAAACACACAACCCTACCAACTGTGGTATGTTCATGTGCAGATCATGGTTCCCAAGCATGCTACATCATCTGCAAAGCAGCCACCCAGGACATACATCACAGAACAGAGCTACATATGTCCCACATAGACTTTGAACAGCTTTTCATCAACATCACAGACACAAGTCATATCCACAAAACCAACAATCTGTGCATAGATGGATGTCAATGTGTCCACAGATAGATCACAGAAGGTGAGACTCACGGGGTCCTGTACAAGCTGTTGATACCTGCCGACCTACATGGATCATTCCTGGGATTGCATAAAAATGTGTACACACATTACCATGTCCAGTCTGATGATGTCATCATCCTACAAATATTCAAGGAGAACAGCAACCACCCACTAAAGTATATAGCACGCTGTGTTAATGCGTGTCTCTCAAGTATCATAACATAGTTAGGTAGGGGTTTGAGTCCTGCAAACACCAAGTGTGGGTGGGGTGTATGTTTGTCATTTCCTTTGAGAGGAGTAGCCTTTTTGGAGACTGGGAAAACACATCAAAAGTGGTACATCCCTTTTGTAAACTCTGATATCCTACAAATATTCAAGGAGAACAGCCGCCACCCATTAATGCATGTAACACGATGTGTTAATGCGTATCTCTCTCGCATCATAAGGTCGTTAGAAAGGGGTTTGAGTCCTGCAAATGCCAAGTGTGTTTGTGTGTGGGGGGTGTATGTATGTATGTGTGTGATTTTCTTTGAGAGGAGTAGCCTTTTTGGAGACTGGAAAAACACATTAAGAGAGGTACATCCCTCTTTGGAAAGTTCAATGATGTCAGCATCCTACAAATGTTCAAGGAGAACAGAAACCACCCAGTACTGCATGTAGTGCGCCGTGTTAATGCGTATCTCTCTAATATCATAACATAGTTAGGTAGGGGTTTGAGTCCTGCAAATGCTGTGTGTGTGCGCCATAGATAGTCAATGCAGTGTGGGCTTTGCTTTTACTATGGTATGACATATCTTTCAAACAGTATGTGCGTTGCACACATCGGGTATCTGCGTGTCAAATAAATTTGTGTACATGTGACCTCAATCAGTACATAGGTGTGAAGCCTGCATACTACATGAATACATTTGTAACCTTCGACAGATTGTGCCGCTGCTTCTTGGATCATAAGTCACATATGTATGTATGCGTCAATCCCAGCCAATGCAGTGATCCGTGGCCAAGGACATCTCAGCCACACACACCCATGACATGTACTATAGAGTACTATGAGTGAGGGTAATTGCCGGCGTATATGTCAGACATGTTCATACACAACAATGACTGGCAATAATGGGCAGTCATTAAAGGAGTACACGAGCCCTGTGGATATGCATGCAGGCCCCTAATGTGTTATGTGAAACACCGTGGGACCCCACAATACCTATGGATATGTGGATACCAAGGGACAGATGACATAACATGTGTCTGTCTGTACACATTGGTACCCAACATACATGTTCAAGGCTACCACCTACATGGTACTGTCGGGATAGTATGTATAGTAAATGTGGATGACTATGCCATAGACGGCTTACTGCTATACAGCATGTATTGGACAACAGGTACCTGTCTGTATGATACCCTTGTGTAGGATATGCGTCCCATCCAGGGAATGCAGTGTAGGCCAATGCATGCATTTCCAGATGTGGATGGACATTTCCCTAGTGTGTTTGCATGTACCTAAGAGGGCTATATGCCACACAGGTGTGGTCCCAGGAACATGTGGCGGTCAATACCACTGGTTACTGTTATAGTATAGTACTGGAAGGATCCAACTGTTACTGAGTTCCCTACAACTGTGAGTCATTTGTCAGGACATCATCTAATGATTGGTTATAGTCATGCTGTTGAGGTGGTGTATACTACCAGTCTGCAGATCATTGACAGATAACAACAGTATCACCCACAGCATAGTGCCAACCCATGTCATACACACATGTGTACCCATGTTAGTACATATCTGTAGTAGAATGAATACTGTCCATTGAAAGATATCATGAGCTGTTAACAATGTGTAGAACAGGGTATGTCACACATCCCACGTGTCCACTATGCACGTACATGCAGACAGTGTGCACACACCATGTTCAAAGATGTACACCCGCTAATTTGGAATGCACACATCACACACGTACTGTCCACTCACTAACACATGCTGGCAACACTGTACACTTCAGCAAAGTGGCACATGTGTGGACAATACATACTCAGACCTAATACTGGTGGAAACAATGCTACAATGACTATCACAGCTGCGATGCATAATGCCTGCTCAGATATACCTATAAGGATATCATTACACTTTCCTGTTGGCAACTTGCTACTATTGCTACACCGCTATAATGTCACCCTGTGCATCAGAACCATGTTAGCCTGTTCCTGCATCAATGTTACAGATGACAGGAGGTAGCACAGGTGTCATCATATGCACAGGGTGTGTTGTAGGTTTGCCAGAGCCTGACATTGACCCATCCAATCGGCATATCTGTGTGTTTGTGTGTGTGTGCGTGTGTGCGTGTGTGTGTGTGAGGGACAACAGTACTGCATGGGCCAATGTTGATGTAATGTGTGTGTATATGTGAGCCCTAGTTGTATGGTAAATGTGTGTGTGTCTGCATGCACACAACTCCACCATGTGGCTGCCATATACGGGCAGTTGTGGGACAGCCACAGACTGTACCTGCTAGGCTGTACAGATCACTGTCTCTGGCCATGGACACAGTACCTGTGCCTAGGAGGGGTGCTATGGGCAGTATCAGGTACCATCCCTGACTGGGTGCTATCATCAGAGGCAGAGGTATGATGACTGGACCCATATCCCTGCTGGGACTGGCCAGTGCCACGTGCACACGGTCTAGTAGGATTGTCAATGGACAGGCCAGCCCCAGCATTGCTGGGGCTGGTGCTGCCACTACGGGAGCGGCTGTGATCCATGGTCTGTCCGCGACGACTGCCAGCTGATGCTGTTGCTGGCATGCATCCGCGTCGGCTTCTCATCCATCCTGCACAGTCCTGGCTCATGGCTAACACATTGTGGAGGACATCTAATGTCTCCCTCCAATGGCTATCAATGACCTTGGTGTAATTCTGAATGGCACCGGCAAGGTCACAGATGCTGTCATTGATAGCAGTGTAATGGGCACTCTGCACCCTTAGTCCCTGTCGGGTGTACCGTTCCATATGTGCCTGTGCCTGCATTACAGCCTGGAACATACTGGAGGTTGTAATACCTCTGGGGGCACGTCTGCCAGGGGCAATATGACCAGTGGTGCTCCCCCAAGAACCCCTGGACATCCGCCTATGTGGTACCATTCCAGTAATCCGGCTATGGCTGCTGTGAGGTGATGCATGTGCCATAGGTACCACACTCTCCTGGTCAATGCCAACTGTATGCTGTCCCTCAGCTAAGGTCATTGGTGACGAGGGATGTATTGGCAGTATGAGTGTGTGCATAGATGGGGTTGACCGCTGTGTACTGTCAATTGGTGGACCAACGACAGACCCTGTCAGACCTTCCTGTGCCACAATACATGTCTCATCATCTCCACTATTAGTGGCGGTGACATCAGGTTCACTGCTGCATTCAGCCACCCCTAACTCAGCACCTGTGGAAGAAAGACAGGAAACACACTTTACAATCTGTACATGATGTTAGCACACATGCACACATGCACACATGCACACATGAACATATGCACATATGTACACATGTACACATGCACACATGCACACATGCACACATGTACACATGCACACATGCACGCATGAACACATGCACACATGCACACATGCACACATGAACACATGCACACATGAACACATGCACACCTGCACACATGCACACATGCACAGAAATACACTGCTCACCACAGCACATACACACACATGTCTCCAATCCAACACATACACAATAGTGGGTGATGGTGGGTGACAGTATCACAAGACAAACAGTCACCACACATGTGTCAGCATGCAGACCATGTGTTGCTCAACATCATGCAGTGCAAGTGTAGACAGCCCTATCTAATGACATTATACATGGCTTTGATGCATCTGTGTAGTTGTTCAGTGATTGGCTACACCCTGGAACACAATGTGTACATGGACACAACATTGCTGTGCAAGTATTATCTGCTCTGCAATGTCATTTGCACCATCACTCAATGGTATACATACCATGGCTGCATGTGTTATCTGTGTGACACATAGATTGCCATGTCTGATGACAGTATTTGTGTCCATAGCACATAATAGTGGGCACAGGTGTAGCAAATGCATGCAATGTACAGACATGGGATGAGTGGTGCATGTAGATGTGAAGGAATACCAGTGCTCGACATGGGCATTGTACAGTGGTTATGGTGAGTGTGGGACATATTGCAGATATGTTGGTGCCAGCCATGACATGGCATGCTACATGACTGCAACATTAAACACCACACATACCCAATGTGTGTCATGTGACCTATACACCCAATAGCATTCCAGGACATATATGTGAGTCTTTGTACAGATGGCGACTACTGTGCAAAATGTGTATACTAGCATATGTAAGCACACACACAACATGCTATGCATAGTGTGTATAGGTGCATATGTTTGCACACACAGAACAATGAGGTGCACAGCAAAGACTGCTATGTGGTGTACTGTGGTCACTGTAACTGGATGGGGTGTAGCACCATGTGCAATCATCATCATCATGCATTTTGTGGTCACTCACGGCTACTACTATGTGACAGACCATCGCCTAGCATGCTGTACCTGAACTGCAGTGCCGTGGCTACATTCACTATTACACAGCCACTTTGTACATGGGTGTATGAGGTGCCCAATAGGGAGCATTGCCTAACATGACTGTATGTGTTGAAGAGTGTTGCACAGCCCCATGATAGGCCTCTACCCCTGAGGGTACATCATGCCTGTGTGGATGACATGTGGGATACTGACATGTGACCTTACAGCGTGTGTGTGGTTACGCCATATATAGCATCACTTTGTGTACTGCATGTGATAAATGTGTTATGTTGTGTACAGGTGTTGCAACTATGCCTATCCAATGTGCAGTACGGGGTTGCCACAACTGTGTGTCATGCTCTGTGTATTGCATGTCATTGAGGCAGCTACTGACATTACTGAGCTGTGCAACGTCTTACAGCAAACATGCACGGCATGCATTATGCGTAGATATGTTACGTGTACATGGCCTACACCTCACCTATGACATGCATATTTCATTAACAACATTGCAGGTATAACACACTCACCAGCATGGATCGGCTGCCCTGCCGTCACACCAGAGGGACCTAGGAGAATATGAGAGAGTTTGTCAGTGGCCACAACTGTGGCATTGCTACAGTGGGTACGCTAAACTGCAGTACAACAACAGTCAACAGTCGCAGGTGTAGAGATATTATTCAAACTATCCGTATTGCACAAAACTAGGCAACGGAACTGCTAAACACACAGTACACATCTCATGTGGACGTAATCTAACAATGCAGTTAACTGTAGTCTACAGACAGGGCATGTTACCTGCTTGCTCCAGGTGGATGTGCTGGGTGGCTCCGGCCTCCATTACAGCACATGTCAGAGGTTGATGTAGCTGTTGTCCAGGAGCCACCACGCTTAGGAGCAGCTCCTCCACTCTGGGGAGGGGGGGATGAATGTCCACCCCACCACCTGTGGCAAGCTGCTGTCTTTGGATATCAGACGCACACCGCAGGACTTGTCTAATTAAATCACTGCAGTGATGGCGTACCTGCTCATATGTCCAGTTATGCATGCCTATGTCATTTACCCGACGAACAAGTTCCTGCCACAGTGCAGTCTGCTCCTGCTGGTGCTGGCTGCTTCTGGAGAACAGCATTGTGTACCACTGCAATAGGCTTTGCAGTATCACCTCTTCCTCATCCGCTGTGTACGCTGGGTTGCGTTGGTGGGCCATCTGGCTGAAAAAGATATAAATATTATGTGTGAGAGTGTCCTGTGGCACACTTTACACCTTTACCCACAGATATCACTTTACTGACATATATACCATCCTATTGTCTGTCAGAGGTTACACATGTTCAATACCACTTATTGATTCTCAGGCCACAATTAACTAACACTGCCTGGCAGACTCTATATATCACACCACTATACAACAGTACCCGACACACTGTTTGTGGCACATTGCACAACCTCAAGACAGGGGTGTATATCACACCAATGCACGAACAGAGATGTCATCCATTGCAATGGATGTAAAGTACAGGTACAGTAGTACCAATCAACCACCCTAGTCACTGATGCCATAGCCCTGCCTAACAGATGTGTACAGTTGTTACTATAGGTGGCATACTGCGGTAACAGACTATATATGTTGCTGGATACACACGTTTACCCTGTAACACACATATGATTGCAGCCATTGTACAGGCATAATCACACACACATCAGGGAAACATACAACGCAGCACTGTATGCCAACACAGATGAACATTACCTGTGTACCATACGGTACTGTGTGCCACTACTTACACACCTTTATGCCTGCATTCTGTTCTCTGTGCAGACTACAGGAAACACACATGACAGTGTTTCCAAGCAATGTGAACACACACCATACTGTGTTGTTTAGGCCTACAGCTTCAGGTAGTACTACAGTTCATATTGGTGATGGATTCACCAGCAGTACCACTTACTAAGCATACATGTATTGCTTTAGCCTACAATGAGACACCACATTCGTCAACGGAGAACTATGTCACATCATATGCCGTACTACTATGTCTGCCTAACAGTACATTACACATCAGTTGCTGTCCTCACAGCTAGGATAGGCACTACCATGTCAGATACAACATCACACTAAGCTATCACACCTTTACAGACCTTGCACACATTCAGCGTTACACTTATTCAACCTCACATAGCAGCTATTGTATTAAATACATGTGTGAGTGCATAGTGTCATAGGTAGGTAATATACTATTGGCTCTAGGGCCTACGGCAGCCTAGCCATAGGCTACCCTGGCCTTTGACACACATGTACTTTGATTTCACTTGCCCCTGCCAACCTGAACCACAGAGGTGTTTCCTGGGGTGTATTACCAATCTCCCACACAATCATCAGGGGTATTTATAACAACTGCTAAGGAGGAGCCTTGTTTGCTATTGCTATGTGGTCTATTCCGGTGTATGGCATATCTCTGAGATGGGAAACTATCCTTCCAGCATGTGCTGTTTAGTGAGCTGACAAGATTTAGGGCCATAGAGCGTGTATCCCGGAGGGATTGTGATATGTTGCCATGGTGGTTGTCACCCAGCTATGGGTGTGACATACCTCTGTATGTCCTGCAGAGGTCACCTCTGTGTGGCCAGTATGCAATACAGTGTAGTTGTGGTTTTGTGAGTCAGTCTGCATAGGGCATCTGTTTGCGGCCAGTATTACCCTTTGGGAGGTCTGTCTGTGGCCTGTTCACCTGGTGTAGTTGTCATGTGAAGTACATACCACACAGGGCATTGTGATGAGTAAAGGGGAACTCTACCATATACTTCCATAGATGACACACCTGTTGTCATGACACATACCACACAGACAGATTACAGGTGTAGTGTGGCACTGTCTTCATCAAAGCGGAGGCTACTGTCCACTTGAGTCCCATGTTCCATTATCACACCTTCACTGTTAGGTAGATCTCTACCTATGTGGTAGTTAATGGGTACACTGTTTTGGGAAGGTGGAATGGCACTGCAGTATCAACACTTGTCTACAGTCCATGCCTCTGTCACCACACACTTGTTGCGGTACGTATGACCCCGTGTCTCTCTGTCTCTCTCTCACTCTATATGTGTATATATATATATATATATATATATATATATATATATATATATATATATATATATATATATATATATATATATATATATATATATATATATATATATATATATATATATATATATATATATATATATATATATATATATATATATATATATATAGATATCTATATATCTATATATCTATATATATATATATATATATATATATATATATATATATATATATATATATATATATATATATATATATATATATATATATATGTATATATATATATATATATATATATATATATATAAATATATATATATATATATATATATATATATATATATATATATATATATATATATATATATATATATATATATACACATATATACATATCTATACACATACATGTACACATCCATTGCTGTACACATGGATGTACATATAGGCACATGTACAGTCCAAATTTCATGGTGGGGATATCACTTATGCGACAGTTGTGGGATGTACAGGTATGTGATTAAATTGCACAGTGTTGTGCAGAATGCATGTGGGTGTCCTCAGCCCTTGTAGCATTAGCAGGCCTCACTGGCTGTAACACAGCAGATCTGACAAATCTGTCCCACAGCATTTAACCACCACATGACATATATCAACACTACCATAGCTGGCCTTAGGCATAGACCAACTAGGCGGCCGCCTAGGGCGCTGCTCTAGCAGGGGTGCTTTTCCACTATTTATGTGGTGTAGTAAGACAAGGATGGGGGCACCAGGAAGTGTGGTAGGGGGCGCCATGGAGCCCTTTTGCCTAGGGCACCAGTTGACCTAAGGCCGCTCCAAAGCACTGCATGCTGTTTTCTAGGCCACACACTATGACCTACATGGATTTATGCACATATCAACCTTCACTGACAGATATCTGTCCACCCTTCACTAACAGTTGCAGTATGTCCCTTGCCCTATGCACATGTGCAGATGCAGATAGAACCATACTGCTGCCACACATGGATGATTTGCAGTGTGTAGAGTACTCTTCAGGAAGGGCAGCCATGGTGGTGCAGTGGTTAGCATTGTTGCCTCCCAGCAAGAAGTTCTCCGGTTCAATCCTTGGCTGGGGTGCCTTCTGTGTGGAGTCTGCATGTCCTCCCTGTGGTCGCAGGGGTTTCTTCCATGTGCTTTGGTTTCCTCCCAAAGACATGCTGTAGGTGGATTGGACACACTAAATTGGCCCTAGGTGTCAGTGTGTGCCTTCTGTGGAAGGTTTGGCAATGGGCTGGCAACTCAACACTGTAAAACTCCACTGCCAATCATGAGTAGACAGGTGCTCCGCTGTGGTGACCCCTAACCAGGAGAAGAAGAGTACTCTTCAGGAACATCTACAACATACCTTACCTTTGTATTTCGCTGCTCCGTGTGTTATGGTTTTGTGTTTTTTTTTTTTTTATTATTGGTGGTTTGTTTTGGGTTTTCGCCCACTATTTAACTTTCTGTCTCAGTTTCTCACTCTGTTCTGTCTCTCAGTCTGTGTTTGTGTCTGTGTTTTTCTCTCTCTCTCTCTCACTCTCTATCTCACAGCACCTGCAATGATATAATTGCATGAGTGGACTGCAGGTACAGCCTGCTTTTCTAGGTATTTGCACTTGTGCATGTGACAGCCTCTGCACCAATTGCTGCCCACCATTCAGTAATTGCATGCAGCCTGCTGTTTGGTGATTGCATTACTCACTGTGATTGCAGGAAACTGCTATAAAATGCTAGGTTAGGTAGGCGTTGCCCTTTCAGATTTCCAAGGTGGGGCACATGCTTGTTTGCTCTGGACACCGTTGTGTCAGTCTGAAGATTGGTATATGTCTCTTATCTGATGCTAGGGTTGTAGCCAGTTATATGCATGTTGTACTAACACCTGAATGTTGCTGCTTCCAGTACACACATCTCAGTGTAGACATGTACGCACCCCTCCAAATGCTAACACAGGATACATGGGAGTATGTACTTTTTTCTCACTTACACAATTAACTGCCATACAAATGTGGTTGCAGCACTGTATTCCTGTAGCCAGTATTTATCCTGGTCTGATACTGTGTGGTGTTTGTAAGGTGCTACTGTAACATTATTCCCTGCTAGGATGGCTGGTTCTCCTTTCACAGTCATGTCATGCAATTCCACAACCACTGCTGGTAAAGACCAACAGAAAAGGATTTGTGTTATACCATTCCTAATTTCCATTTACATTCCCTCGTTGTAATGCATGATCTATTTATTTCAGAACCAAGTTATTTGTATATCTGCGGTGGCTTAGTGGTAATTCATGCAGTCTATTGTGTCAATGGTCTGGGGTTCAAGACTGGCAGAGGTTTTTTCTTTTGCTGCTCAGCAGAACAAGGGCCCTGCCATAGAGTGACTAAGGCACTTTTAAGCAGTTGTAAGCGGGTTTGCGTGATGTTTAGTGATGCTTAGCTAAGCGTACACATGCGCACACTCACTTAAACCTGCTTACTACCGCTTAAAAGTGCTTACTCCCGCTAACCCCTGCGCTAATTTCTTTTAAAGAAAAGAAAATGGGGAGATAAGAAAGTGGTGAGAAAGGGGGCACAAAGAGGGACAGACAGTAGGTAAACAAGCTCGGGATGTGCAGGATGGGTGTAGGGAAGGTCCATAGCTGCCCATTTCTTTAACAGCAACAGCTGTGCATATGCAATGAATTTGGAGTGAAATTTGAAACCTTCCACCCCTGGGAGAGGGGTGAGGACAACAAAGTATGTTGTACTGCCAATTCTAATTATCAGCTTACATGTCCAATGGACATGTGTGCGAAATGGGCAGCTATGCATGGGGCGTAATTTTTTTGTGGGTACAGATTGTCCTTTTTTTTTTTCAGGTGAGAGTGGGAAGTGAGGTAGAGGAAGTAGGTATGTCCATGGAGGTAGGTTGGGAAGGTAAACAGACAAGACAGACAAGATGCATACAGGGGCAGTGTATGACACATGGGGTGGGTGAACACAACTGACGGGGTCAGATGTTTGGAAATCGCAAGTCCATGAGCCCACAGATGGTAACAGTGGAACTGAGATCCCCACCCATGGGCAGTCACCACTGAACCTTCACAGCCCCGAGGGTGGCTGTGCTGGTGGCTGCGTAGGACAGGCAGGCTCACCCATGAGACATGCCACTCTCACCTCGAGCTGGCATAGGGGGATCAGCGACTGAACACTGGATCTCCCCATGCACCAAAACCCAGACCCTTCGAAGGGTGACAGGTGGCCCTTCTGCGACCACGCTTGCACGGGGGGATGAGCCCCATCCCCTGCAGTGCTTCCACCCGAAAGTGGAACAGGACCAATGGAGGAGGGCAGCCTGGGCTGGGCACCGGATCTGCTGGTGCCAGGTGCACTTGCCAGCTGAGGAGGGACAGGTGGGTCCACCGGGACTGGCCTTCCCAAATGTTCTGCGATTAGGTGTGTTTAATTACAACATAAGCAAAACAGCATTCCAGATTAGTTGTAACAGCATGCAGTAATATTCCCATTAACCCAAAACACCAAGGTTACAACATTTGAACAGCAAGCATAACACATGCATATATTGAACCACAGTGGATATTCCAACAGCATGCAGGGATGTTTGGTAGCAACAGGCCACCGTGATTGTGGTGTTTAAACAGGGCACATGCATCAACGTGAATGCAAATATTTATAGAACAATAGGACATATGTCCCAACAAATATTTAAGATTACACATACCCACTGAGGTGTGGAATTGCATGGTTTATGCACATACAGTAGGGTGTAGAAAAAACCTTGGTTAACATCTTATAATTACCTTTTCGTCTACACTACATTCCTAGTGACTGCAAGTGTATATCCCCTACATGTATTATTACACTTGCCACCATACATTAGGTTGTGTAATGGGTTTGGCTAGTTCAATATATGCCTGACCTATATCTGACATACTAACTGTCCAGGATGCAGATGTTACTGCTACATATTTCTTCATTGCATTTATATTTCTGTATCTACATATCTGGGATGTTTTCACATGACATTTTCACTTCGATTTGTACAGAACCCTGCATTTCTTGAAATACACTCACATTTCTGGGGAAAAATAACATGCTACACATGTGCCAGATTTACTTATTCATGTCAGCCAGTAACTGACTGTTGTGGACTGTCTATATGTTTCACAGCTACTAGCACTTCCATCACCCACTTTATATGGGACTGCACAACTCTGGGTTGCCAGCACCTTTTCAAACAGTACTGTTTGTATAATGCAAGGGTACAACAACATTTCAAACTCTGTGACACAGACACACTCCAGGTTTTAGACCTTTATTAATGACATTACACACTTTTCCACAAGCTCACTCCTTTATTTGTTTTAATGGTGTATATGGCGGACATGTTCAAGACATATTATACTTTATTAATAGGTTAGAACACTCTTTTTTCAGGCTCACTCACTTATTTTATATGACAGTGCCTGCAGAGATATTATTCCAGACATATGTTACCTTTCTTAATGGGTTACTACACTCTTTTTCTGCCTCTCTGATGTTTTTATCTGACAGTACATGCAGAGGACTTATTCAGGCAATTTTATGGCTGTATTATTGGATTACAACACTTTCTTTCATGCTCTCTCCCATATTTTATATAACAATACATGCAGAATAATCACTAACCTGCCTGGTGGCACAGCCTTAGCAGGCTATCAGCATAGGCTTGCTGATTCGCAGCACGGTCACCTGCAGCTGTAAAGTAAATGAAGGGATATTGACACATACCTATCCGTTATGCATACTCCATTATCAATTCTTACATACTGCATTCCATGGCTACATACTCAGTTGTGGGGCATCCCGCATCCCACGAGCCTCCTGTATCTATTGGTTCAGGCGGTCCTGCTTTTGTCTCTTCAGGTCTTCATGGCGGTGACGGACCTGCTCTCCAGTCCAAGGAATGCCTGTGGCACTGGTGAGGTCACGAGCTAACTGGTTCCAAGCCTCTGCCTTGTACTCCTTCCCTTTGAACTGGCCCTGCAGGCGTCTTGACTCATGATGGTGGACAAGGAGCCAAACCATGTATTTCGACTCCTTGATGCCCCAACGTTGCGCTCGGAAGCGTGTTCCCTCTCTGACACCAGACATTCTAACTGCAGATGTGAGCTACAATCAGTTATGGCATGTATTCCTTCCTGTGGGGCTTAAATATGCCGCATTTCCTGCACTTTTTTGTGATTGGCCATTTTGTAAAATTCGCAGCTGACTGCAGACCTGCTTAGTAATGGTTAAACTAACATTAGTAAGTATATGAATGTTAACAGTGGCTGTTTCCCTTATGTTGTCATGGCTTAGTGGTTCTGTACTTTGCTTGTGATGCACAGAGTTCTGGGTTCGATCCTTGTCATTCATTTTATTTTCATACTGTCCAGACAGGCTAGGGGGTGCGGCTTCATGTAAGCAACTTTGCTCTATGTTGCTCCTCGGTGCCCTATGGTGCCCTGTTTGGCACGGCGCACACGTCCGCGCAAGCACATTGCACTGGGTAAAGGGCTATTAAACTATGGGCAACTCTATTGCACTGGGTGAAGCGCTATTGAACTATGGGCAACTCTATTGCGCTGGGTGAAGCGCTGCTTAACTGCAGGCAATTTTATATTGGGATCCTTTAAAATATTTATTTTGTTCACTGATACATTGGCCATTTTACTGCTTTTTAGTTATGCTTAAACATATTTGTTAGGTATTATTCCATATACTGATTTAAAAAAAAAATACGAAAGGGAGTGGTGGGACTCGAACCGTGAATGCCTCTTCTTTTTGCGAACGCTCCACCATTACACTATTGCTATTTGGTGTGATTTGTATAAACATTCTTTCTTATCCTCTTCCATGTCAGAATTGCTAACTGTAGCTAAGCAATGGGCACACCCGCGCACACACGTACAAATACGGGCAGCTATTTTGGGAATTTAAAAAAAAATAATGTTATGCGTTTTAGAACTGTGATGGGGGTTTACAATATCAGACAGTGAGGTGTTGGGTGCAGGGACATTTGAGCGGACTCACTCTTGTTTATTTGCTTTTATTTTGAACACTTGCAGGGGCGTGTTCATTTAGACTGCTCGGCAGTTGGACACGCCCCCTGCTTTCTTACACGATCCGTGTAAGACTTACGGTTGAGTCAATGTGCTCTCAAGCATATTCATGGCACGCTGAAGTCATATCGGTCAACTGCAGCCTCCGAGTAAGACTTATTAAGTCTTACACGGAGGATTCATGAATCTGGGGGAAAGTCTAAACTAACTGTATTTGAAGTATTGAATATTGCAGAAAGAGATAAATGGAAGTGATAGCTTTAGTAAAAGGAAGGAGCAAATTACATAGACATACTGGAAATTGTGAGAACAATACATGCAGAATAATGTTCAGAAGGAGGCCAAGACCGGTTTAAGGGAAAGTAGGAATTGAGCAATTTATGTAATGTTGAACTGATGATCATTATAACAAGGAACATGTAACATATGATGTATTTAACTGGAAACATTAATACAGTTTGTTTTCCTTTATAATAATGCACATTTGCCTATGTCTTAACTGATACTTTAATAAAGGTTTTTAACAAAAGAAAAATGTGTGCAGAGAACTATTGAAATACTGGGAAGTTGTGCACAATTTGAAAATATTGAAGGAAAGAATCACTTTTCTTACAGAACGAAAACAGGTTATGCAGGGTTCAAATCCAGTTTACTCTCACTTTTTTAAAAGGGTGCTGATTGGTATAATGGTTAAGGTGTTTACCTCCCAGACACAAGGTTCAGGGTTAGACCCTCAACTTTGAAAGGAATTGGTTAGGTGTAAAATAGACTTTCACGGTAGTTAGCCCAGTAGTCTACTAGGAACATTTCTGTGTGCTTAACAATTAGGTGGTTATCTGTAAACATGAGTCAATTGCCGCATTGCCTCAGGACGTTCATATCTACCAAATTGTGTGTAAAGATTGCAGGAAAGTACATATCCATAGTTTCAGATCCTTATTTCATGTTCATTAGCATATGGTACATAAGGGGGTCTAAAGTTGGCTAGCTTGGTTGTTGTATGAGTACAGACATCTGTCAAGAATATCTAAAACTAAATTCAGGCAACCATTGTTCTTAAAGCACAGTTTAATTGCTCCTTGTGCTACTAAGTCCTACAGAATTTACAAAAGTTGTGTTATAAATAAAATGTCAGTTCTAAATTCATGCATTTGTACAGGGCACTGCTAAACACTACTGTGTGATGAACAGTGCCATCCAAACATGGCAAGTTTATACAAACAGAGAAAGACTAAACAAGCACAATGCCCCCCTGGCCAATCAGGAAATTACCCCTAGGGACCCCTGAAGTGATAGCTGTGACATTTTCATCATTATTATTATGCTGATTACTTTTGGGAAATTCACTCCAAAATGATCCCCCCCCCTCACATCTAACACACATTTTTCTCAGAGTTTATTGTAACCTGTTTAGCCACCCTCTTCAAATGCTAGATCAGGAAGTTTCCATTTGAAATTCCTTATTTTATCTTAAAGAAAACTGTACTTTGGTTGCTTTGCATATCTTAGAATACATCTACTATTCCTTACAAAAAATAAAAAGGATTGTCAGTATGTTTTAAATATCAATTGTTTACAACAAACTTCACATTACATTAGCAGCTCCCAGTCCATTACCCCAGTTTGTCTTTTATTTTTTTTCTAAATTGTGCACAGCTTCACAATATTTTAAGAGTTCTGTGCACATGTCCTTCTGTTAAATTTGTATTTGTTTGATGAGATTTACACCTTTCCCTTTATATGTAGTTGTATGTCACAGATCACAAAGTGACCATGATATACATGCTTGCTTTTCTTCATAGTTTCATAGGTGTTTACTAGGTTAACAATGACTAGGGCCTTTATAAGACTAGCAGTGCAACCCAATTGTGACCCACAATTTGATTTATATGGGGGGGGGGATTTACTGACTACCTCTGTCCATCACAGAGGCATAAGTGCTAGACCAGGGGTGAATTTCTGATTACCCATCCATTGGTCCAAGTTGCACTTAAATAGGGTTAGTTAGAAACACTGTGTCACATGGATGCAAAGCCTGTTCCAGAGAATGGGAGTTCTCTGAGAAACATAGCTGTCTCTCCAACAGATCCTATTTATGCTGTTAGCAAAATTTAGGTCCTATGATTTAGTAGTTCTGATGTTTTATTTGCAGATTTGCAAATGTTTCATCAAAACAAGGTCCAGGGATGCCTTGTATGCCAGGCAAAGATCACCACTCAGAAGTCTGTATGATACTGAAAAAAGCAACAGGGCTTTGAGGAGATCAGTGTAGTATATTCTATTTACTCCCAGTTTTTTATTTTGTAAGGAAACTTTGTGGATTTTCCAGTTGCTGCATGAGTCTAGTCAGGTACATACCGAAGGGGGCATTATACTCTATGATGAGTTTGACAAGGGTTGAGTACAGTGGTACAGCTACATCTGTGGACCTAGATGCCATGCCCTTACTTATAAGATGAGCAACATAGAAGGATTTTCTTACTAACTTAGACACATGTTGGTTGAGGGCTACCTTACTATCTACATGAGTTCCTGTATCCTTGACTAGAGAGTCAACTTTTAGGGGTGTTTTACTGACACAGTCAGCTGGGGTGGCTGGCATCCCAAAATATACTATAATGGATTTCTTTGTATTGAGTTTTAAGCCACAGCTTTGACATTAAACATTTTTCTGTGTTAGAAATTCCTGAAGGGTGTTCTCATCTTGGGAAGATTCAATGACTGTTCCCAATTTGCATTCATCCACATACTTGGTTAGCCAGTGGCCAATGACATTTGCTTTAACCACCGAGAAGCACATACCAAAAGAAGGTGGCCAAGCACAGAAACCTGAGGGACTCCACTGATGACTGGCCTCTTTGTAGAGGTGGCCTCACCAATCCTAACTTCTTGGGTCCTATCCATGAGCAAGCTAGCTATCCATCATGTTATAAATGGGTTTCTTATTAGTTCCACAAGTTTGTTGACAATGCTCTAGTGAGGTATCGTATCAAATTCTTTAGCAAGATTTAGCTAAGCAGTATACACCACTTTGTCCTCATCCATTGTTTTAGTGACCTTTTCAAAGAAATCCACCAGGTTCAGAAAGCATGATGGATACAGGGTCTAGAGATCTCCTATGGCCTTGATAATTGCCTTGATAATCCTTTCTTGGTTTTGCAAAGAAGACTAATCAAACTAATGGGTCTGTGGTTTCCAGGATCTGTTGAAAATCCTCCTTTATGAAGGGGGATGAATGTCACAGTCCTCCATTCTCACAACACAAAGCCTGTTTGTTAAATAGTGACTCCAGGGTTCGTGATAGTCATATTTTAGACTGATCAGGTGGCATCCCAGGATGCCATTGGGGCCCATTGAGACTGTGTTCCTGGCTTTAATAAGCCCAGTCAGTATATGCTCCATAGTTATAGTGGGAGGGGTTATGTTTGAGGATATTTCTTGGGAGATGGTTAACGATGAGATGGTCCTAGCCCTATAACATGCAAAGCAGTTTCTGTTTCTAAGTAAACAGTGTAAATCATTTTAATATGAAAGTGAACCAGAGCTCTCAGCTGTGCAATTGGTATTCCACATGGAACAATTATTTTATTCCAAAAGTTATACCATTCCTTGGGGACCTCCCTCACAAAGATATTTAAATCTTAATAGAAATGTATTTTCTGCTAAGCTTTATGCTGCACCACACAGCTCCTGTTTCACAGTCGAGTATCCCGCTACATCAGCATAACCTCATATATGAAGCACTAGCTTTCCTTATTTCCTGTGGCTGAAAATGTCTGATTACCATCATAGTGTCGCCTTTTACCCTTTCAAATATTTAAGTTCATCTTATATAGGTAAAGAAAATTAGATGAAGATCCATGGTAAAATTATTGGCCTCTACCATATAGGCAGTAGCTGAAAGTTTATCCAGAATTTTAGACAATAGCACTTCACCTCAGGAATCAATCCAATGCACACTTTTCCAGGATCATTTAAGATAGCCTAAACCTATCGCAGCAGTTTAGCAATAAACTAAAATAGCTATAAGGTCTTATTTATTCAATCTAAGGGTGCCCTAATGTGGACACCCTGACTAGTCTTTTATAAGGTTGGAAAGTGGATGAAGATAGGAAAGCTGGAATGAGGGAGAGAGGAAACAATGAAGACACAGAATGAAGGCATAAAGAGGGTGGGAATGGAGGAGTGCTGTATTTTTGGGGGTAACAGATCCTCCCACGCCTCAACTTTTTTATATAAGAGGAAAAATTGGGAAGGAGGTAGAGAAGAGCATGTAGGACAGAGACACAGTGAAAAGTTCAAAAATAATTGAAACATAAAAAGCAGCCATGACAGATAGCAACTGTATGGTGTGTTTAAAGTGGGGGGATACATGACATGAAATGTACATGGCAGACAGATGCAAAAGTAAATGAGTGAGAAGGTCTGAAGCACAATTCACAGCCCAGTCTAGAGGATCTCAATTACCCCCCCCCCCATTTCTGATGGACGTTGAGAAAGTAACCAAGATGTGGTTGGTGGACTCTGGTGTCTCAATAGTTGAAATCAATGGGGTCAGACAGTCTGCTTTCAATGGATGAGATCTTGTATGTGTTGTAGGTGCCTCTACACTTCCTGCTCAACCACTGTCACTACCAGGTACTGAAGCCTGCTGTGTGGGCAACTTTCCTGGCTGGTACACACTGGAGGTCCCATTTCTGGACCTGTGAAAAAGGGAACATAAAAGAGAAGATAGATGTTATGACAAGAAGAACACATAAGTGAATTGAAAATGAGCTATTTTATTTAATGCACTGAATAAACATTTATGCATTTAATTCTGAAAGTACTAAGTGCCCTCTTACTACTGACTTCATTCTTAGAAAATTAATTGATGCAACTTGATATCAATACTTCATAAATTATATATATGAACTGCTTTCTGTGTTATTTTGTGGATTTCAACTGACAATACTTATGAATGTTTTATTGATATACATTTATTTCAATTTTTTTCAGTGTTTTTCCTCAGAGCACTATATTGCAATTCACTTCTATTTTTTTTTTTTGGTATGTCATCCATCAGTTTACACATGAACAATTACTAGAGAAATAAAGTCATATTTGTGTATATATTTTTTCATATGATCTCTGCACATGAACACTCTGTATTATTTACACCATTCTCTTGTGACTGGCTTCTTTTATGCTTGCACTTCTCAGCTATGGAAACAAATAACAAAAGGAAATCCAAGTTGTATTCCCCGGTCATATGTCTGTGCATCACTGATAAATACATTTTATTTATGACTTAATTTGTAACTGACTCAAACTCATGTATTCCTAATATAAGAAAACAGTGTGTTTGTAAAGCTGGACAGGACCTTGCTGGACTAATGAAAATTAGCATTACACCTGCAAACTTTGGCCAGGCCGTGACTATGTCAATTTTTCTCCCAGAGTAAACGGTATTTATCTTGAAGAAATTGTGACTGACTTCATGAATATTTTCCAGGTGATATATTCAGAGACACTACAGTGCCTGATGAAGGGTGGGCTTGGATTGCCTATGTATTTTTCTTAATGGCAAAGTTAGCAGGTAGTCAATTTCAAGAAGAAAGAGTGCATTCCTGCAATGTTTACTAAAATTAACAATATTTAAACTGAGTAGTATAATTTGAAATATTCAAATCAAAGTTTATATGTGCTTAAGTGAATGCATGCAATTATTTTATAATACATTCATAAATCATAAAGAATTCACTCAGAATTGCAACATGCAGTAAGAGAGTTATAAATCTACAGTATACTGGCCATACAAATACTGGTCATCTGCCTTACCTTCTCTCTAACTTGGACATGGTATAAGTGCAAGAAACTTCTGTAAATCATAAAAAACAATAACATATTGTTCACAGATACTATTGCCAAATGACTTTTACTATAAAATCTCATTTCTACCTATGACAAAGCAGTAAACATTGGTAAGGAATTCAAACTGAATTATGGTAGACAAATGCCTTAAAGAAACATTCTATGTAAGTTTGGCAAATATGTCTCTTAGATACCATCAACAGAAAAAAATAACCAATATATTTTTTATTCCTTTGGATTTCAAATTTCTACATTCTTGTGTGTGTGTCTGCTTATACAGTTATGCACATATGCATATCAAAATACATACATACATTCTGTGAAAGCTACTGTTATAAATTTAATGAGTCATTGTTAAATTATTCTTATATTTCAAATTGGAAACTAATTCATTAAACTATTTTAATCTCAAATACAATCCCTGAATTGAATACAAACTTTCCTAAGTGCATTAACATATGAATTCCAGAAGTTTATATGTTTGTACATCTAGTATTAATTATATTTTAAATATGTTTAAGAAAGTGATAGACAGCAATTATTTGGTCAAACATTTACGCATTCTGATATTTCCTATAGCTTATACTTAATGATGTTTGGATTCCATTAACACTAATAAATTAATAGTTCTTGAAGAAAATAATTTAAAAAGTTGGTTTCAATTCTTAGGTGGAAGTAAAATAAGTACAGATGACTGGCTTTTGGCTAGTTACAGTATAAACAAAAATGACAGGTTAAATATGTTAAGTTTAAGGGAATTTCTTTATAATTTACAAATTACATTAAATATGAATTCTAAACCTATACCAAAAATGTAGAATTATTTTTTAAAATTAGTAGTGATGGAATTAAAAATAAACCTCATTTAGCAGTAATTTATAGGATTTTAAGAACAGAATTTGTGGTTTTTGTTTTGTCTTTTTGGGATTAGTCAATTAAAATTGATAATGAAATATTTTCAGAAACTAATAGAAAATTATACTTGAAGTCCATAAGTAACACAACCTTGTCACTCTATTGGACTTTGAAGGTTTTGCATAGAAGTTTTCTAACACCACATAAAGTAAGCTTGATTTATAAGAAAGAAAATTTAAAATGTTGGAGGTGTAAATAAACTTTAGGAGCCAATTGGTTTCATATGTTTGTATACTTTTGAATGATTATTCCATTTTGGGCAGAATTTAGAAACTTTGTCAAAGTTCTATGGTCAGACAATTGCACCATTTCAAACTCTTTGATTTTGTTTTATATTCCAAATCTGGATTTAGTAGCAAGAACGCAAATGCCTCTGTGTTGGTCTATTTTGAGTATTGCTAGGAAAGTCATCACAATAAAATGGAAAAATAAAAATATCCTCTCTTTTTCTGAGTTTATTTCTTTAGCAAAAATGTATGTAATAAAGAATTATAGATTATGTATAAACAAATAAATGTCATACATAATTAGTTATGTTGACAAAAATTTAGAGACTTACTGGAGAAGTCAATGGTTTTGTTAAATGTTAAATTTTGTGGTGGATTATGTATATAGTTTTATATAATTTAGTTTGTTTTTTGCTATAAATTTATTTTATCTTCATTCAAAATGCAATAAAAAGTAAAAAAATGTATATACATATATATATATATATATATATATATATATATATATATATATATGTATATATATATATATATATATATATATATATATATATTACATATCTATCTTTATATAAACACAGAGCCTGATGAGAAATACAGAAAAAAAGAATACTTTCTATAAAACTCTGACCTCCTCTCTCAGATTTCTGAAATTTATCCAACCAGCTGTTATACTCCCATGCCAGCTTCTGTGGGTATGATTCCTGCAGCAGGTAAAGGAAGAATTTGGTCTCTTTATCAGAACAGATTGGACTCAGCCACAGGCTTTAACAGAGTCCATCCTTGTGAAGTCTTAGAAAAATATTGAAGTATGTAAGCCAGACACAGGGAATAAAAGGGTGTGAACCACAGCTTCTGAGGTGTGGCATCACTAAAACCATCCCATTCACTCAAACATCGGTAATACCTATGGAATTGAAAATAATGTAAAGGTTCTGTGTAATAACAGAACTGCAGCACTCACAGACTGTTCTGTAATGTTTTAGTAACATTGTTTAATTTGGTAAACGAATGAAAGCAACACCTTCATTGTTATAGCATGGCATATTGCCGATCCCTTTTTTTGGGGGGTGGTTGTTTATGTGACAAAATAAAGAAATCCATGTGTGTGTGTGTGTGTGTGTGTGTGTGTGTGTGTGTGTGTGTGTGTGTGTGTGTGTGTGTGTGTGTGTGTGTGTGTGTGTGTGTGTGTGTGTGTGTGTGTGTGTGTGTGTGTGTGTGTGTGTGTGCATGTGTGTATATATGTGTAAATGTATATATCTATATGTATAGACGTGTATTTTATATATATATATATATATATATATATATATATATATATATATATATATATATATATATAGGTTCATAGGTTCATAGGTTCATACTAGGCTATCTGCCCGAGGGCATTTATAAGCCTAGCCCATAGTTTTGTGGCTTACGCCACCCCTTTAGTTTGGAGAAACTATGCCCATTATTTTGCTGTGCCTCTGTTGAGCAGTGACACTGAGGTAACCCTGGGGTGTATCTGCGATCTCCCATCCATTGGTCAAGATTCCTCTTGAACAAGGCCAGCGAGGTGCTCTGCCTCACATAAACCGGGATTTTGTTCCACAGCATAGGCAGTCTTTGGGTGATGAATCTATCCCTCCAGCACGTCCTATTAATAACCGTGTCGAGGTTTAAGTCTCCCGGCCTTGTGGCTCTGAGGGATCTAGATTTTTTGAGATGAAGCATGTTCATCAAATCTGGGTTTGACATGGCCTTGTATGTCAGGCATAGGTCACCTCTGAGCAAGCGGTAAGCAACTGAATATAACTGGAGTTCTTTCAGTCGGGCAGCATAAGACAGATTTTTGAGACCCTTTATCCTTTTGGTGAGGATCTTTTGTGGCCTCTCCAGCTGCTGCAAGTGTCGGGTCAGATACATTCCGAATGGGGCATTGTACTCGATCATTGGTCTGATGAGTGATGAGTATAGGGAGACTATGACTTCCCTTGATCTAGATGTGAATCCCTTCATGATAAGGTGGGCAATGTAGAAGGTCTTCCTAACTACTTTAGCAATATGAGTGTCGAATGAAAGGCTACTGTCAACCTGGGTTCCCAGGTCCCTATTAACTTCTTCTGTGTTCAGGGGATTGCCACCTATATGGTAGCTAGGGGTAACCTTATTTTTCCCGAAGGGTATGACTATGCATTTCTTGGCATTTAACTTTAGGCCATGGCTCTGGCACCAGTTATCCATTTCTGTGAGACCCTTCTGAAGGATATCTGTGTTGGATGTGTTTTCAACTACGGCCCAGTTTGCAGTCATCTGCAAACTTTGTCAGCCATAACCCTCCTGTGTTTGCTTGTACTTCAGAAAAGTAGATGCCAAACAAGATATATATATATATATATATATATATATATATATATATATATATATTTATATATCTACACATCTGTACACACATACACACACACACACACACACACACACACACACACACACACACACACATATATATATATATATATATATATATATATATATATATATATATATATATATATATGGATCTAGGGGTCTATTATATATGAATAGTTTACCCATACAGGTATCAGTTACAAATATACATTTTACAAGTGCTCTGCAGTTTAACATAACAGCCAAGGAAGCATGACACTAAATAATACCTACAGCTCAGACACTATCCTTAATTTAGTTGTCTGATATTTGTTATAAACTTGCATGAAAGATGCATTTATGAGTGGGACAATGGATTACTATTGCCCCAGTATTTACTTGTGGGTTACATAATGCTGCTGCTGCAGCAGGGAAGTAGTCACAAGAAAGGGAAACAACCTTAGTCTAGAGGATAACCAAATCCTTATGGATGCTCTGAGTACATAATAGAAACATCTCTGGCAAAGGGTGCTCAAAGCAGGTGGAGAAGTTAATGCATGGAGTCAAGCAGCAGCTGATGTTAATGATGTTTGAGAAAGGAATCACACCTTAACAGGAAAATATGAAATGACATAGTGGGATGTACATAGAAAAAGGCTAAGCAGAATGCCACTGGCCATAGCAGCATGGGTGATGGCACTTTCACACTGCAGCTTTCACCACTGGATGTGGAATACCTTATCCCTGTAAGGGGTGATGACTTTGACCCAATTAAAGATGCTACTGGAATCTTCAGATGTGGTATGTTTACAAGCACTTTCAAGCTGCATCAGCAACTACAGACATGAGGTGTGGAAGGCTAGTGTGCAATTAATTTCACTATTGTGTGTTGTCAAGTAGTGGCCACAATACCCAGATACATATAGCCCTTAACATTTCTCATCAACAGGTTGACCATCTACATATGGTCTAGCCCAGAGACAGCCATCACTGCATGATAAGCACAGCAATCATGCTTTTTTTCTGAATACATTGTTTCAATTGTCATGGGTCTCATTAACCAAATGCACTCATATGTCTTCATGATGTCAGCATCATGTGCTTCAACACCGCAGGCTGATGCTGATAGTAAAATGGCTCTCAATAATGATGATATTACTCTCATTTTCATGACACAATCTGATGACATACCCTGAGCCACACAGTCAGAAAGCATCATGGCCAAACAGTCTACTGCACAGTAGGTGAATAACTCTATAAACAGTGATACGGGGTCACACACTCAGCAAAATAAGGAAATGATGTTACAATGGGGGGGGGGGCAACTCCACATATTTCAGCATCTGGTCCATGCAAAGAGCCTGAACATAGTGAGGAAGAGAAATTAGTTTCAGAGGTAATACTACCCACTGCCACATCTGTACAAAGGGGTCCCAGTCAAAGTACATTTCCACAGTTACATTCTAACATATGCAAGACCTTGACTGCCCAGAACCAGATGAACCATGACATAATTTCTACCTGAGAGTCAAGTAGAAATGGTTAGAGTACTGTTGGGTATATGTGTGGAAGTTCACCAGTTAATGGGAATGGTACAAGCCACTGATAATGCCACGATGATCCTCATGCACAGTATGATTGCACACACAACATCCATGTCTACTTCCATGTACACACTAGTAAAGACATACCAGACATACATTGCAAACACACCTGAATGAGGGCAGGGTAGTCTTTGCATACAAGGAGAATGAGTAGGTCAGACCCCATGTATAGTCAAAGAAAGTAGTACATGGTCAAATGAAGGCAGCAAAGCATCATCAGACTTCAACTGCATATGTTAGAATCTGTCAATCATGAGCTAGATCCCGCAGCTCTCTCCAGTCAATGCCTACATATTACTCAGCATCCAATACATCCTGGAATCACACCATTAACTATGCAGGTGACAGATGCGATGTATTTCTAACAGTACATATGTCATTCATGCAATTAAAACCAATACATAAGGAACCATTTCAATAATTCTCTGCTTTATTTGTTTTCTTGTTTGGACCAAGAAGAATAAAATATCCCAGGTACAAAGTCAGTTGACCATGCCCCACATAGCACAGCCCACAATACATTGCATGCATCAAGTACTATATAAGTGATTTTTGTTGTTACGCTTTCATTTAGTAAATACCATGACCCATAGTTGTGGAATAGATCCCTCCGCTTTGCCTGAATTGCTGTATACTGTGCATGAGCCAGGAGCAGCAGTTCTTGTGCTACTTGCCCTCAGCTGGCAACATTACTATCTTCACAGGAAGGAATGACAATGAGAGTTTCATTGCCATCAGGGGGCAGTTATGCACCAAACCGATACATAATCATGTTGTGTAGAATGTAACATGCATGCAGTTAGCAGGATCTTACTGAAGGGCACCCCTGACTCATCCAGGCAATGGAAATGGGCTTTTAGCAGGCCAAATATTTGCTCAATGACTGTCCATGTTTGGGACAGGGCATTGTTGAAACAATCCGCAGAAGCTTCCCTAGAGTTATAGACTAGTGTCTTTAGCCAAACTTCCAGTGGGTGGCCTGCATCACTTGCAAAGAGATAAACAACATGGCAAGGCTCAAAAATGGGCAATTTATACTCAATAATACATTTAATAATTTTTGCCTAAAGAAACTGCTATCATTAGAAAATGTTGCACTTACCAAACAGGAAGCCTACCATGCAGGAACAGGCAGTAGAGTGAGCTTGTATGCCAGAGGTGAGAATCATAGGCACTGCCTGGATGCTGGGCTGACACATTAGTATTGTGCCCCATACTTCCCACACTACCAGACAATAATGAAATGGTTGCCCTTCCTTTTATAATGATCATATCTTAAAAGCAGGTCCTAAAGTAATACAACAAATGTAGAGAAATATGTTTTATAATTTAATTATTAAGAAAAAAATGGTAATGTAAAATCCAAGTCTGAACACATAGAAACGCACAAATAAAATGTCAAGTTGACATTTTTCTATGTTCTGTCTATTTTGATTGACATTTTAAAAAAAGTTAAGTTAACATTTCTTTACAGAATGTTCAGTAGCATAACTAGGATGGGGCAAGAAGGGCAACTGCCCTGGGGACAAAGTGTTGAGGGCACAGTCAGCTGATCCTGACCTTTAAAAAGATGACATTGCATTTTTGGTCAAACCTGAGAACTGTAGCACTTGGTGTGTTGTCTAAACTATACCAAATGCATGCTACATTGTAGCAAGCAGTCTGCTACAGTTTGAAAGATAAATTTTTTTTTTTTTTTTTTTGTTAAAAAAAACCTGAGTGCTGTAGCGCTTTGTGCAGGCAGGGTGCAAACTGTAGCAACTGTTGCCACAGTTTAGACTTCACACAGAGAGCTATAACTCTCAGGTTTAGTTGCATTGGAGGATGGTCAGGCAGGGCACAGAAACAGGACTTGAATGGCTGGGTAGGGGTGGGCATGTTTTTTTTTTTCTTTTCTTTTTTTTTGGCTTTTGGTATTCTGTGGAAGAGCTGTATTGGGAGGGGCTGTGCATCATACCATGATCAGCTTAAGACAGTAAAGAACATTTTTTTTTTGTTCTTCACTTGAGGGGATGGGGTACTGGTTCACGGTATGGCACAGGCTACTGGCTGAGCCACCTATGCTTCTGCAAACTACCATATGGTGATATATCAATTACAAAAGTAGATAGAATGAGTCTTATCCTGAACGTCTTTAGAGTTTACAACCATGTATCATCCTTATTGTGTTTAATGTATTTAGTACTTCCCTTAAGATCTGAACTAGCTAGTAAGTGTATATGCAATTAAAAGACTGAAAGCACAAAAAAGCTTCTATCTTCTCTAGTAAGCTACTTAGATACAATGCAAGTTCCAGTCAGAGTGAGTGCTGGAATAAAGAAAACGTGTTTGTCTAGGTGTTATGACAGCACAGTACTTCAGTGATAAAAGATATGCAAGTGCTTTAGGAGAAGTCACTCAGTGTAACAGATACATTAATATTATGTGCCTTGCAAAGAGCATGCAGAAGGGCAGAAATCCTAGCTTTGTTTTGACATAAGACATGGGGCCGGATTCATGAAGGCTTGCACGGAGTCTAAGAGTAGTGTAAGACTCCATGCAGCCTTCGCGATCCAGGAACAGCCCAAAGTCCGTGTAAGAGACAAGCTAAAACGGCTCTTACACGGAGTGGGCGTGGATAAGCTAATCACCTCACTTGCAGCCGAATAGCATGCAAATGAGGATGATTAGTGATCCAGGAAGCCCAGAACAGCCCATGTAAGAGCCGTTTTAGCTGCAGAAATGTACTCAGTTGACAACTGAGTACGTTTCTGCAAAAACTGCAATGGAGCCATGTCAGCTCCAAATAAAGGGTGCATATGTGTCAGGCAGCATGCCAATGGCCAAATATGTGGCCATTGGCAAAGTAACCTGATGCAAATATATTAAAAATATATATATGTTTAAACCCAGCGCAGCCCCGCGCAAATGGGCTGCGCTGTATAAAACATAAAAACGAAGGTTTTAAACCTACAAATGTAGGTTTTATGCAATACATGGAATGTCAATGCGGGGACCAGCAGACCAAAACCAACATGGCCACCGTGTAGTGGTTGCTAAGGGGGGAAGCTGAGTCTAAGACATGTAACTAAGCATTAGTAGGCAATCTGATGCAAATGAGTGTAAGGATACTGAATTCCACTGTCACATAGCAAATGAGCACAGTCTGAGTAGTGTAAGAGTTACAGAAGGGGAGGAACAGAGTAGGAGATAGGTGACATCACAGGGGGAATGGTAGAAAGAAATGCAGTTCATTGGAGGTCAGAGTTACATGACAGATGTCAGACAGATATCATGGAAAGAGGTGCGCCACTAACTAAGCATGAGAAAGTCAAGAAATGGAAGGTGTACACTGTTGCCTACACCAAAGTTTCTTGCTGAATGTGTATGCGCACGTGTGCGCGCCATGAAGCGCGAGTAAGGCAGTGTGCGCACGTGTAAGGCAGACTGAGCATGAGGGAGCGTGTTGGGAGATGTTTAACACTGTTTGCACGGGTGTGCACGCGTTTTAATCTGAATAAGCAGATTCTGAACCGTGTAAGTATGTGTGCGCGTGTGTAAGCCACTGTGAGTGTGTTTCTGCTGGTTCACACATGGCTCCACCCTGAGGAAACAGAAAGGAAAAAGGAAGCAACAGATTTAGTAGGAAGCTAGCAGGGAATACTGCTGGAGCTAGCAGGTGAAAACAATTAGATGCAGTCAATTACACAGGCAGAATAGTAGCCCAGCCCAGCACTTAAAACTCTGCAAACAGCAGTGCAGGATGTTTCTCTCAAGAGACACTGCAAGACAGGAGTTAAGTTATCAGAAGTGAAAACTGAAAAAGCTGAACTCAGAGCAGAAATGTTAGGGGCTGCCATAGCTGTCGTAATGAGACATAGGCGACTTGCTGAGGGTGGTGACAATGCAGATGGCGCCAGACAACCCACAGTGAGGAGACGGAGAAGAGTGTACAGGCCCAGGGTCACCTACCACGGGTTACATGAGCTGGAGATAGTAGAGTGCTATAGAGTGGACAGAGACCTCCTGCAGCAAATAGTGGAGCTGTGCAGGCCACACCTCACACACAGAACCAACAGAGGGGAACCCATCCCAGTGGAAACCAAGGTATGTGTTGGCCTAAGAATACTAGCAACAGGTACCTTCCAGAGACCAACTGGTGATACAATGGGGATATCACAGGCATCAGCCTCCAGGGTACTGCACCAGTTCCTGGATGCCATGTCAGCACATGTCGGTGATCATGTATATTTCCCCAATGCCCGTGAGGTATTGGCCAGCAATATGCGTCTCTTCCAGCAAATAGTGGAATACCCTGAGGTAGTGGGTGCAATAGACTGCACGCACATACGCATCAAAGCACCAGCCGGTGAGCGGGGTAGGGCATACATCAACCGCAAGGGCTTCCCCTCCATCAACTGCCAGGTCGTGTGTGATGCCCAGGGCATAATAATGAATGTGTGTGCTGGCTGTCCTGGGAGCTACCATGATTCCCACATCTGGCATTTGACGCAGCTGTACCAGACATTTGCCAGTGGGGACATCCGCATGGACACCTAGTGGGGGATGCAGGTTATGCACTGGAGCCGTGGCTGATGACACCCATCAGAAACGCACACACACCTGAACAGGAACGCCATAATAAGGCACACGCACAAACACGTAATGTAATAGAGCGTGTGTTTGGGCTGCTCAAGTCACGGTTCCGGTGTCTGGACACATCTGGTGTAGCCTTGCAGTACACACCAACTACATGTACCCAAATTGTCATGGTATGTGCTATGCTACATAATATGATCTTGCGAAAACAGCTGCAGCAGGACCAGCATAGGGCGGGCCAAACAGCCCCCTACCATTGCCAAGGCCATCACAGGCAGAGCGTGACTCGGAGGAGGAACAACCTGAGCCTGCCCCAGTAGGCAGAAGGAGGCGTGCCCAGTATGCCCTGGCCTTGGCAAAGAGGCAATGCATAGCACATACACTGGCTCAGTAGGAACCCTGGGAATGATACCCTCTCTGACTCACTCATATAGTAACAGGGATGCCTAACATGACACAACCTGCTCTCAAACATGTACAGGGAAGTGTAATATGCGCATCCAACAGAGGCAGCCCTGCAGCACCACCTGAGGCATGAATGCTATGTGTTAAGTAATGTAACACCATGTACTATATGCACACCTGAGGACCCTGACTAACATCCTACCCTCACCAAGCATCATGCCACAACATGACAATGAGATGATCAAGTGCAATAATTGACTGAAGTATCGCAGTTAGTCAAAGGGGATCCAATGTGTGCCAGTCTGGGATGACATGCTGAGCATGACATGATGAGCATGACATGATGCACCACCTGCTAGGACTGGCGTGCACCTATCAGTGCAGGCCGTATGGATACTGGCAAAGGCTGTTGTTACCCACAGTGTGCCCTGAATAGGTAAGGCTCAAAACACAAACCTATTTCCACAGGTATCAGAAGGGATAAGAATAAGATAAGGGATAAGTCGAAACAGCAAGATGCATGCAGTCTAAACTCACCCAGTATGGAGAATGTTGATATCTGCGCTGTAACAGAAAACTGAGTCAAGGCTCACAACAGCACCCTAACACTACCAGGTTACACCTCATACTGTGCTGTACAGCCTCAAAACATGGAACAAGCTACAAAAGGAGGGTGACTAGCAAGAATTGTCAAGGATAACCACACCCCCATGTTGGTACCACAACAAAAAGCAGCATGGACTAGCCATGGTCACGTAACAGTGGCTAAAACTGCCCTGCAGTTTATAGCCTGCTACAGACTACTGTCCCAACACCAGGAACTGCACCTGGCCTATGCTGGAATACATGAATATATCAAGTCCTCCAAACCACATTATATTGGGTGACTGAAAATACCCAGACATAGACTGGGAGCATTATACTAGCTCCAACAGTGTAGGACAAAAGTTCATAGAATCCATAAACCAAAAGGCCCAGGAGCAACGTACCACTCCCACAAGAGGGGTAAGCATACTGGATGTGATAATCAGCAACATGGGTACTGGATGGCAAGATGAGAAGTGTATTGCTCACTGGTAAAACCAGATCATAGAGTAATCACACTGGATATACAAATCCTGACCACAGTCCCTGGCCAGAAAACCACAATGGAAAACATGTGTTAAGCAATATTTGCACTCCTCCAAACTGATGTGGAATCCATTAAAGGTCCTGTGCAGGTGCAAAATATGGGCCACACCTCAGAACCTGTAATACAGCCATTCCATGAACACTGCCAGGAATGCTTGGATTATGCAATCCTAAATTAAAACAAGACACAAGGCCATACATGCAGGAATCTGGCATGGTGGACACCAGCCATAACCAAACCATGCAAGAGAATGAGGAAGCTACTACATGATAGAGCAAACATAAACAATGAAGTAATCACTGATCAGTAGTATGGCAATAAAATCTGTCCACACATACAATCACTAAGGCCAGCCACAAGTTGAATCTGTGAATCCTGAGGCAATGTTACACCTGCCCCAAGTACACAGACAACCCCCAACTCCACCCAAGAAATACAAACATATGTGAGAGATGCAACCATCTATCCAAACTGGAGGCTGAGCTCCCTCAACTCAGTACTCCCAAAACTAGTCAGGAGGAGAAGGTAACCACACACACCACAAACACAGTCCCACATAGACCTATCACAACTGCAAACCAAACACATAAACACAGAAAAACATTCCCAGAGGCACAAATTACAAACACAGCACACCAACAGAGGCCTCTAAAGCAGACACCCAATCAAACAACCTCCAAACATAGCACATGCAACACATAGTACACAAAGCTGGTGTGCCAAACAGTCACAGGCCAGAAGGAGAAACAACATGCCTGATACAGTTGTAATAGGTGACTCCATAGTCAGACACACTGCTGTCCCGCACACCAGACTGAACAAGGGAAAGGGTACAGTAAGCTGCCTGTAGGCTGCCACAATACGCCACATAACAGAAGTATGCAGGTCACTCCAAAGCAAGTAGAAATATGATGCAGTCATAGTCCATGCTGGCGTGAATGACCTGAGATGTACCTCCCTAGACTACATGAAAAGAGACATAGATGAGCTCTCTGATTATGTAGTCCAGGCCGGTATGACACTCACCATTTGCAGCATCCTACCCTTACCAAGAATAATGCCACAGTACAAACATGGAATGATCAGTCATAGCAAGTGGCACACTTACTGGTGTCATTCCAAGGGGATCCAATGTCTGTCTGTTTGGGATGTCATGCTTGACAAGCCACGCAGCTGTTCTTGGGATGGCTTGCACCTGTTACCCCTGGGCGTCTGGATATTGGATAAGGCCTTTGCCACCTCCATAGAGCCTTTTGTAGGCAAGGCTGAAAAGACTGACCCACCACCCTAGAAAACATAAGTGGAAAGAAACATAAGGGTAATGCTGACCAATGCCAGATGTGTAAACCCCAATATGCATGCTCCCAAGGCCATCCCCAGTATGGAGAACATTGATGTCAGTGCAGTGACAGAAACCTGCTGCAAGCCTCCTGACAGCACACCAGCACTACCAGGTTATACCACATATCATGTTTCATGGCCCCAAAACCTGGAACAAAACATAAAAGGAGGGTGAGTATCCATATTCAGCACAGACACCCATACGTCCAGGTAACTGACAATGCACAAGGCATTGGAGTCCACCCATGTGCAACTAACTGTAAGCAAGACTGCTGTACAGTCTGTAGCATGCTACAGACCACACTCTCACACACAGGAACCCCACCCAGCCGTCCTGAAGACACTGGACAGTATGAATGTCCCACCAAATACCAAACAAGGTACCACAAATTACCACATAGGTGGTAAACCATTATGTATGGAAGGAGTAACCAGGGACCTAGGGACACAAGTGGACAGTAACCTGTTATGTGACACCCACATTGCCAATGTGGCTAGGGAGACTGTCTACATTTGACACCATATCAGGAAAGGATTCACATCTACGTCAGCAGAGGTCATTGTGCCCCTATACTGTTCTCTTATCACACCCATAATCTAGTACAATGCCTCATATGGGATGTACCTTACCTGACACCTGCAGCAGTTAGAAAGACCTCAAAGGTACCTCACCAAGAGGATAAAGGGTCTCAAATATATGTCATATGCTGCCTGGCTGTAGACACCCCAGCTGAATGCAGTCACATACTGCCTACACAGAGGCATTGCATGCCTGTTGTAGAAGGCCATGCCCAACACAGGAGTAATGGACATGCTCCACCCCAGAAAACTCAAAGCCATCGGAGCTGTGAGAGTGAGAGATGTCAACCTCAACAAATAATGAAATAGGATGTGCTGGTGGGACAGATACATAATCCAGAGGCTCCCCACACCCTGGACCAGAATCCCACCCCATGTTAGGCAGAGCCCCTCACTGACACTCTTCAACAGGAATCTTGCCAAGTGGATGGATGATTGTAGAGTTACACTGGGGGTCTTCACTGTGTCATGTCCAGACAGAGGCACAGCAAAGCAAATCATAAATGGCCATAATATTCACATAGCAAGGGGTGGCAAAAGCCACACACACTCTGGCTAGGCTAACAAATGCCCTAGGGTGGATAGCCTAGTATGAACCTATGAACCTATGAAGATACAAATTGTACAGGACACTAAGGATAATCCCAAGGCTTTCACAACTGATGGTAGGAACCATGTTGGGAATTCACAGATATGCTCTGAATCACACAAATATCACAAACACACACACATATTGCCAACATACATCCTGACAGGTGCAGTGCAACCCCCACCCCCGAATGCAGAATATCTATCCCAGCAGACGGCTGGCTCCCTGACATTGCAGATGCTGAGGTAACAGCCAACATCTAGAAAGCAAAACACACAGCAGCAATGGTATGAGATGGTGTCCTGGGCTTAGTGCAACATGGACTCCAAGATGAATGGAATGCCAAACCACACTACTGCTCAATGTCAGCCTTACCACAGAATATGTACCCAAAGAGCAGTGTACAACAACAGTGGTCCTTCTCAACAAAGGTGTTGCCTGAATGGATACTGAAATCTACTACCCCAGAATCCTGAGAAGCTCGGTCTGCACAGCTATGGAAAGGATCAGCAAGTACCACAGACATAAAGATATTGGGGACCTACTGACACCGGACCCTACCCAGTGTGGCTTTCTTAAGTGCAGATCCTGCCCCTAAACATGTTTGACTCAATTGAAACAGTCATTAAGGTCATTGATGAGGGCAATGTGGTCCACACAGCGTAGCTGGACCTTGCAAAGGCTTCTATACAATACCCTACGTGTTCATTATAGATAAGCTCACCAGCTTAAATATAAACCCCTATGTCAGTAGAGGGGTTGCAAACCAGACCAAGGACAGAACAGACATGGTCAGACATGCTGCAGCCATGTCAGACTACAAACCAGATATAATTGGCATCCCACAAGGCTTGGTCCTGGGATCTCCCTCGTCTGGGATATATGTCCCATAGGTACAGGCAAACATGGAAGGACTGTGTCCGAACATGTTTGCAGAGGACTACAAACTGCTCACCACATATGATCCACCAGCTGACACAAGCATCCCACAAAAGGGCCACATAGAAACAGACAACTGGTGCCATAGCCATGTCAGCAACCTAATTGCAGAAAAGTGTATAGTCAACCCCCGTGGATATACAGTAAGTGCCCACCAATTACCACATAGATGTTAACCCATTATGCAGTTAACATGTATTGAGAGACCTGGGGACACAAGGTGATAGATATCCTGCATTGGACAAACATGTGCTGTAGTGTTTACAGAAACATACCATATACCCACCTAATCATGAAGGTTGTCAGATCTAGATAAGGGGAGGTCATTGTGGCTCTGCAGTCATCCTTCATCAGCGGTACAATTGACTACAATAGCCCCTGTGGGATGTACCTCAGCAGACACCTCCATCAACCGTAAAGTCCCCAACAGTACCTCACCAGGAGTATCAAAGAGCTTGCACAGATGCCAAGTGTTGCCTGTGTTGCTGGTATCAATAAACATGCTGCACCTTGTACAATCTCAATGGCAGTGAGCTATGCACATGAGAGACCTGAACCCCAGCACTGACTTACATAGGATAAGCTGTACTGCATGATCCATAACACAGAAGCCACCCCCACCCATGAGTGACCCCCCAGTACAGGCTACCCATAGAGTCACTTATCAATCTTCCTCAATAGGAATCTTGATGAGTGGATGGGAGATGGTAGCTTTATCCTGGGTATCACTGTCATGTCACAGGTAGACAGAGGCACAGTATACTAACCATGACATATGTCATGGCAAACTCCACTTACAATGTGTGTTTAAGGACAAACACACTCTCCAACTAGCATTAGACATGGACTAGGGCACATCGCTAGTTTTTGCAAATGTACACCTATGTTGTGGAATACACTACCAATGTTGGACAAGCCTGGTTTAAGTAGTTCATATCTGAACAGAATGCAACATGGTCAGATGTACACAACTGGCCCCTAACCAGGCTGTTGTGCTCACTATCGAAATTTAAAGCAGTGATAGCACTAAAGCCCAGGATACTGTCCACCACAAAGTACTACCAGTACACTATACAGTACTACAGTGTTAGGTCAGTGTGAAAGGATGTTGACAACTGTATGCAAAGTATCCCATGCAAACACTGCAGGCACAGTATAATCCTGTTGTGTTCACACACAAAGCAGTTGTACAGTAACTACACAACATGACACACAACACACAACCATAAACGGGTGATATTTGTTGAAGTTCACACTCATCCACAAATGTGGTGGGCTGCAGAGTCCAACATATGGAATGCTCACACTGGGCATGCTCACACACTTTGATAAATGAGACATATGTCAGACAAAATGCCATGGGAAGGCTGAACTGGGCATGCTCACACACTTAGGCCAAATCTCAGTTTAGCAGTTGGACACACATATCTGTTATTTTTACGTGTTATTCCAGGAACCAACCACATTACAGCAGTCTGCCCAGTGCACACAGTTAAATGACTACAGAGACATACGTGATATAGTGGATCCCTCCCATATGCAAACATCTTCCACAGATGCACAAGTTGTTCATACAAACAGGGAATGCTATGGCAATAAAGATGTGCAAACAGTCTATCAGCAACAAATAATGTGCATTTGACAATTAAACATATGGGTGTAGAGGTCAACACTACGCTGTTTGCCCTAGGAAATGACAGCTTAGCCAGAGTGTGCTTGGTGTCTGCCTCCCCACAGGATGCACATTCCCCTTTCTAAACACCGATGATGTCAGCACTCTATAAGTATAGCAGGAGAAGAGAAACCTCCCAGTAATGCAAATAGCGTGCTCCGCTAATGCATCTGTCACAAGTGTCATAACATAGTTAGGTAGGGGTTTGAATCCTGCAAATGCTTAGTGCGTGTGTGTGAGCAGGGTTGGTGTGTGTGTAAGTCTGTGGGAGAGAAATGTCCCTTTTGGCAACTGGGAAAACACACTACAGGATGCACATTCCCCTTTCTAAACACCGATGATTTCAGCACTCTATATGTACAGCAGGAGAAGACAAAACTCCCAGTAATGTGAATAGTGCGCTCTGCTAATGCGTCCATCTCAAATGTCATAATATAGTTAGATAGGGGTTTGAATCCTGCAAAAGGCAAGTGTGTGTGTTTGGCTGAGGGAGGTTAGTGTGTGTGAGAGAAATGTCCCTTTTGGCAACTAGGAGAACAGACTACAGGATGCACATTCCCCTTTCTAAACACCGATGATGTCAGCACTCTATAAGTATAGCAGGAGAAGTGAAACCTCCCAGTAATGCGAATAGTGCGCTCTGCTAATCCGTCAGTCTCAAGTGTCGTAATTTAGTTAGGTAGGGGTTTGAATCCTGCAAATGGCAAGTGTGTGTGTTTGGCTGAGGGGGGTTATGTGCAATTGTGTGTGAAGGAAATGTCCCTTTTGGCAACTAGGAGAACAGACTACAGGATGCACATTTCCCTTTCTGAACACTGATGATGTCAGCACCCTATAAGTACAGCAAGAGAAGAAAAACCTCCCAGTAATGTGAATAGCACACTCTGCTAATGTGTCCGTCTTGAGTATCATAACATAGTCAGATGGGGATTTGAATCCTGTAAATGGCAATTGCTTGTTTTTGGCTGAGGGGGGTTAGTGTGTGTGAGGACAATGTCCCTTTTGGCAACTAGGTGAACAGACTACAGGATGCACATTTCCCTTTCTAAACACTGATGATGTCAGCACCCGATAAGTACAGCAAGAGAAGGGAGACTTCCCAGTAATGTGAATAGCACACTCTGCTAATGTGTCCATCTTGAGTGTCATAACATAGTCAAATAGGGGTTTCAATCCTGCAAATGGCAAGTGTGTGTTTTTGGCTGAGAGGGGTTAGTGTGTGTGAGGACAGTGTCCCTTTTGGCAACCAGGTGAACAGACTACAGGATGCACATTTCCCTTTCTAAACACTGATGATGTCAGCACCCTATAAGTACAGCAAGAGAAGGAAAACCTCCCAGTAATGTGAATAGCACACTCTGCTAATGGGTCCATCTCGAGTGTCATAACATAGTCAGATAGGGGTTTGAATCCTGCAAATGGCAAGTGTGTATTTTTGGCTGAGGGGGGTTAGTGTGTGTGAGGACAATGTCCCTTTTGGCAACTAGGTGAACAGACTACAGGATGCACATTCCCCTTTCTAAACACTGTTCAGCTGAAGGCCGTGGCTCTGGCACAAGTTGTCAGTTTCTATGATGCCCCTTTGGAAGATGCTTGTGTCGGCTGGAGAGTCGATTATGGTGGCCAGTTCACAGTCATCTGCATATTTGGTCAGCCACAGTCCGTCCGTGTTGGCCTGTACCTCCAATAAATATATACCAAACAAGAGAGGTCCCAGGACTGAGCCTTGTGGGACACAACTCGTAACTGGTTTGGAGTCTGGCATGGCTCCAGCAATTCTAACCATGTGGGTTCTGTCCTTGAGCCACTGTGCAATCCATCTAGTGACATAGGGGCTTATATTTAAGCTGGTGAGCTTCTCTAGAATGCCCAAGTGGGGTATTGTTGTGAAGACTTTTGCGAGGTCCAGGTAGGCTGTGTGAACCACCTTCCCCTCGTCAATGGCCTTGGTGACTGTTTCAAAGAAATCAACCAGGTTAAACTTGGTAGTGCTGGTGTGCTCTCAGTAGCCCTGAACCAGGCATCTGTTACTGCACAGATATCGATGTTCTCCATGCCAAGGAGTGTTTTGGGTGCATGCATCTGGAGGTTTAGACTTCTGGCGTTGGGTATCATTACTCTTAGTTTCTTATTCCTTGTGATACATATGAAGGTGGGTTTGTCATTTGAGCCTTGCCTAACATAGGCACTATGGGGGTAGCAAGAGCCTTTGCCAATATCTGAAAGCCCAGGGGTGACAGGTGCAGGCCGTCCCTAGCGAAGCAGGTAGTTCAACAGAAGATGAATATGTGAAGGTGTAGTGCCTGTGATTAGTTAGCAGTAGCATATATGACTGCTCACGTGGACACATGCCAGGTAAGTCATATGTACTGTGTCACAGGCAATGTACATGTGAACAGGACAAACAGTGACATCCTGTCAAGTGGGACATGGACATACATATAGTAAGCTATGCAGATGGCACTAGGAGTCCATCGAAGCTCGATAACTATGCATTGCAGGTGTGATCAGTATTCCAGGGTAATTGCAAGCAAACATGCATGCAAACAAAGCTACAGTAAACAGGGCTGCATGTAGTCCATTGTACAACAAACAAGCTGTACCAGTTCCAGTAGGTAACACTGCAAATATGCAGGCACTATGCACATGTACATGGAAATACACGGGTCAGATGGCTAGGGTCCAGTCTCAGTGCACACAAGTGTACAGACCATGTACTGTCAGGATGTACAATAACTGGATGGAAACCCATGTGCTCATACCTGCAGTAATACACATGTCAAATAACAGACACTGAGCCTTCACTCAGTGGTTCCATACTTAGTAGGATGTATGCTACCTGGCCTGCCACCACAGTATCCCTGACATATATGGGGACTCTCCCTCCTGTGACAGTTAGTTTTGTGTGCTGTGGCTGTCTAGCATGGTATGAGATGTGAGCATGCAGTGCTAGGGTGCTCCTGTGTGTCCTGTACCAGTCGTGTAGTACTGCACACATATCAACATCCTCAAATATCTGCATTGCAGAGTCCAGTGTGGGCAACATGCCACTTGCAATTTACATGTCCATCATTGTGTATTACTACATTCATTACCTTATCCCCTGTGCTACCTATGTATGTAGCCTTCTGTTGACATCCTTACCACCAGTCTGCTAACATGTGCAGATGATACACTATGGTACTTATCATGGGTGTAGACAACAGGACATGACAATCACACACTTACTGCATCAGGCATGCTGTGATATACCCACAATTAATTCAGCACACAGTACTGTTAACAACATGATACTATTACTACACATCTATGTGGTCACCCTGTGCATCAGCAACATGTTAACCTGTACCTGCACAGTTGTTACAGATTGCAGGAGGTGGCACAGTTTCATCATATGCACAGGGTGTGAACTTGGTATGCCTGAGTCAGCCACCGATACCACCAATTGACATGTATGTGTATGTGTGTTGGTGAGGGACAGCAGTAGAAGGTTGGGCAATGTTGATGCAGTGTGTGCGTGTATCTGGTAGCCCTAGGTGTTGTCAATTCGCATGTGTGTATGGATGCACACAGTTCCACCTCATGGCTGCCATATACTGGTGTTTGTGGACAGCCACAGACTGTACCTGCCAGGTCATACAGATCAGTGTCTCTGGCCATGGACATGGTACCTGTGCCTTGCAGGGGTGCTACGGACCATATCCAGTACCAACCCAGACTGGGTACTGTCATCAGAAGCAGGTGTTCGTTGACTGGACACAGATCCCTGTCGGGCCCGGCCAGAGCTACGTGCACGTGGTCTCCTGGGGCGGTCTGATGACAGCACAGACCCAGCATTGCTGGGGCTGCTGCTGGCACTACGGGGGCAGCCGCGGCCCTGTTGTCATCAGCGACGACTGCCAGCTGCTGCTGTTGCTGGCATATGGCCACGTCGACACCTCAGCCACCCACCATCGCCCTGGTTCATGGACATGTAGTTGTGGAACCGGTCTAATATGTCCCCACAACATCTGTCTATGACATCGGTGAAATCACGGATGGCAGCCGCAATGTCACGCATACTGTCAGTCATGGCTGTGCGACATGCTGTCAGCTCCCTCAGACCCTGTCTGGTGTACCATTCCATACGTGACTGTGTTGCATGACAGCCCGAAACATAGCTGAGGTTGTAAGACCTCTGTGGGCACGTCTGATAGGGGCAGTATGCCCACGGATGTTCCCACGAGAACCCCTGGACATCTGTCTGTGTGGTACCATCTCTGGGCCATGCCCATGGCTGCTGTGTGGGGAGGCATGTGCCACAGATACCACATTACCCTGGTCAATGCCCACTGTATGCTGTCCATCACCTAGGGACATTGGTGACAAAGGGTGTATTGGCAGGATAACTGTGCGCATTGATGGGGTCGACAGCTGTGTACTGTCAATCGGCTGACCAATGGCAGACCCTGGCATACTTTCCTGTGCCATTACACAGATGTCATCATTATCAGTACCCATGGCACCTGATTCAGGTTCCCTGCTACATGACACCAGAGCAGCAACAGAACCTGTGGGAGGGAAACAGGAAACACAGTTTACAATGTCTACACATTACCAGTGATGCACACATGCACACATGCACAGGTGCACACATGCACACATGCACACATGCACACGTGCACACGTGCACACATGCACACATGCACACATGCGCACATGTGCACACATGCACACATGCACACATGCACACGTGCACAGGTGCAAAGGTGCACACATGCACACATGCACACATGCACAAAGTTTCACACAATTGTACAGTACTCAGTATGCGTGATATCAACACACAGACACAGACACACCTACATGCATACAAAGAGCACTACTAAGTGAGCCAAATAGTACTATTACTATCAACACTATTACAGGAATTGTTAATACACACTCACCAGCATGGATAGGCTGCATTGCTGTTATACCAGAGGGTCCTGCAGACGTGAAGAAACTAATGTCAGTGGGCACAACTGTGCCATTGTTACTGAGTATGATACAGGCCAGTAGTACAACAGTCGCCTTTCACAGGTCAGCTGCTAATATTGAGGATATCACACTTGCACATTAAATACTATGGTGACAGCTACAAACCAAGGACACACCTCACACATGCATTAACTACCAGTGTACACAACAGTCAACTATACATATGGCATGTTACCTGCACGTTCACTGTCTTGCTGCTGCGTGGCTCCAGCCTCCATCATAATGCATGTCTGCTGCTGTTGTTGTTGCTGGCGGACTGGAGCCACTACACTCATGAGTAGTCCCTCCAGTCTGGTGAGTGGGGATGTGTAGCCACCCACCACCTGTGGCGACCTGTTGCCTGTGGATATCTGACGCACGCTGACGGACATGTCTGATTAAATCACTGCAGTGATGTTGTACCTGCTCATATGTCCTATTATGCGTGCCTATGTCATTTACCGGACGGACAAGGTCTTGCCACAGTGCAGCCCTCTCCTGCTGATTCTGGCTGGTGCTGGAAAAGAGTATTGCATAATCCCGCACCAGGCTCTGGTGTATCTCCTCATTCTCAGCTGTGGAGTAAGTGGGATTCCGCGGGTGGGCCATGTACCTGAGAAAGAAAATAACCTGGTATCAGCAATATATGTCAGCAGAATTTGGCACACATACTACACATGCTACTTGACTGTTATGATACAACATATCTCACATATGTAGCATCTGTCTGTCTATTGGTGGATACACATGTAGATGGCCAGGTATCAGTGCTCAGCCAGCAACTGTGCAACAGTACCTGGCACACTCCATATGACATACTACCAAACCCCAGCAGTCAGAACACTGATTCAGGTCAAGAGCACCTCCTCACTCTGGGGTTTGTATCTAGGTACTGTATGGCCTACATCATCAACTACTGTGAGCTGACCACACACTGATTGCCCTGGATATACATATCCCACCTCCACCACCAGCACAAACGACTATAGTGCATAACATTACAGATACAAACTTTACACTTTGTAACAGTGACATGGTATCCTTTCAGCCCACTGGGCCAGTGGCAGATACAACCCACAATGCTGACCCCTACACAATTGCTTTCTACAGACATCTCCGAGAATGCATGGATCATGCAATCCCATATATGACCAAGACACTCTCCACAAAGGGACAGCATCCTGCCTGGTGGACCCCAGCCATAGACAGAGTGTATTACAGAAGATGGAAGCTACTGCAAGACAGAGCATAATTCCATAAAGGGAGGGCATGTCTGAGTAGCACTAGTAAGGATCTATTTGCCATCATACGAACATCCATGGGCAACTTTGAGAGGGAAATCAAGAGGGACACTACAGATAACCAGAAGGCCTTCTTCAGTTATGTTAGCAACCTGGTCAGGATCCATCCTCTATGCCCATAGTTAGTACACAACAATACATATTTCACTGACACCACAGATATTGACAACATTGTGGCAGACAGGTTCAGTGCAGGTGTCACCCCGCCCTCTCCCCCAAAATAAGACATAGTTATCCCAGCTGACTGTAACCTCCCTGTCATCACAGATGTCCAGGTGAGAGCCACCCTCAGGACAGCAGAATACACAACATGAATGGGACCTGATGGTATCCCCAGTTGCATGCTACATAAACTCTGACAGGAGCTAAACACACATATAGAAGTGCTATGTAACACTAGCCTGACTACAGGATATGTACCTGTACACTGGCGCACAGCAGCAGTGGTTCCACTCCACGAAGGAGGCACCTCAACATACCAATACAATACAACACAATACATTACATTACAATACAATACTATACAATATGCTATTGACCCTGGGACTACAGCAGCATACTGTTCTGCTACCCTGACCATTGTGACACATGTGGTGTGATGGTACCTGCTGTTGTCACACAGTTACACAGGGTGACTCATATGGCATATTACCTATCTGACTAACATTCAGCAGGGGTATGTGTGACATGTACTCATGGGGAGTCTTGCTTCTTAACACTGTGTGGTTTATTGCAGGGTATGTCTTATCTGTGGGTAGGAACTTTTACCTCCACATGTGCACTCTATTTCAGTGGCACGACACACAGCAGACATTTAGGTTGTGGATGGTGTGAGGTGTTACTATGGTTGTTGGACATCTGTCATGGGTGTGACTTACATATGTAAATCCGGGAGTGGTAATCTCTATGTGGGTAGTATATGTGTACTCTGTGGTGTTGTCAGTCACTGTGCATTGGTAATGTGTTTGAGTGCATTGTCACAGTGTTGTACATGTCACTGTGTCCTTCTCCATATCTGTAGCTGTCATGTGAGGTCCATACAATGGCATCCATTGTGTGGTGTGGAGGGGTACACCGACCTACATGTCCATAGCTGACACACCATGTCCGCTGACACATACCATGTGCAGGTATTCCAGGGATAGTGTGCCACTGTGAATATCATTGGGGCCACTATTGTACACATTTAAGACCCTGTTCACCCCTGACACATGCAGTGGTGGGCAGCCAATCACATATCTGGTGGTTACTGGTGTAGGTGATTTGGAATGTGGTATGTTACTCCGGTTTTGACACTGGTGTTCACTCCATGCCTTTGTCACCAGGCACCTGTTGCAATACATCTGTACACATGTGCCTCATTCAGAATTTATATACATCTCTCTCTCTCTCTCTCTCTATATATATATATATATATATATATATATATATATATATATAGATATATCTATATGTATATATATATATATATATATATATATATATATATATATATATATATATATGTCTGTATACATATACACATATATATATATATTGATGTACATATATTGCTATAGATGTGGAGAGGGGGGCACAGAGGGGGTGTGAGTGACAGAGTGTGTGGGAGAGGCTGTGTTGCAGGTCATCATATACAGTCATACCTGTAGATAGTCAAATCAGTCTGTCTATGTATATGTATCTACATATATCTATATCTGTATGTGTGCATTACATAGATATGTTTGTACAAAATTCTATCTACATCTGTCTATGTATTCCTACATCTCTCTCTCTATGTATGTATACATATATGCATATCATATATATATATATATATATATATATATATATATATATATATATATATATATATATATATATATATACACATACATATGTTGACATACATACGTATCCATATGTTAGACAGGTATATCAACATATTTGTCTACCATACTGTATACACACACTAACATACTGCTAAACATACATAACTGTGAAACCTACTTTGTACATGGCACTACAACCTACAATCAACCAACATTGATATGTGCACATAGATGCTCTCACATATAAATGTATGTACAGCCTTCACTGATAGTTGCTGTATGTCCCCTGCCCTTTACACATCTTCATATACATATGGATACAGACCAATGACACATATGGAGGGTTCACAGTATGTAGACCTTTATAGTATTACTTTACATTACCTGTGTTTGCCACAGCTGCTTGTGTTGCCGTCTGGTTCTCTGTCCTGCTGCTCCACTTCCCAGTTGTCAGCTTTCAGGTAGCTGTTGCTGAACAATTTGTTTGTGTCTGCTTAATTGCAATTTTCTCTGTCTCTGTCTCTCTCTCTCTCTCTCTGTCTGTCTGTCTCTCACGTCCTTCTCAGGGTGCAATGAAAGTATTGCATGTATGGACTGGCAGTACAGCATACTTTTGTAGGTATCTGCATATGCCCATGTGATGGCCTCTGCACCAATTGTTAGCCAGCATTTGCTAATTGCATGCAGCCAGTTGTGTACTGATTGCAGTTCTCACTGTGATTTCAGAACAGTGCTATAAAAAGGTATGTGAGATAGGCGTAGCCCTTTCAGATTTTAAGGGCAGGGACCATGCTGTTATGCTGTGGACAATGTTCTGTGAATGTAAAGGTTGGTATCTCTCTCATATTTCCAGGTGTGTTGTAGATTAACATTCCTCCATTCATTTCTCCAGTTTCCTGTACTAACTGTGTATGTACACTGACACCTACAACTACTACTACTGTTAATGTGTGTGTGTGCTTTCCTTTCACTTTGCTTGCACTTTGTTGCTAAGGCTTCAATAGTTGCCCTTTACAGTCACTACTTGTATGCCTGCTAGGTGTCTTGACTGTAGTGTGCTGCTGTAGCTTTCCTATTTTCTATGTACATTCACACCTTGGAATGCTTGCTATATCTGCTAGGGTGTTACAGCATGCAGTGTGGTCTGGCCATGGTGTGGGCCTTGACATCTATTAGGGTATTTGAGTATGCTGCTGAGCAGGCCCCAGAGACTTTCAGGTTCATCTGTTATGTGCCTCATGGAATGGTACATATCAGTGGGGTACACCCATTAAAATGCCTGGTATGCTGCAGTTGTGACTGTGGGTTTGCATGAGCATATGTATTACTACACTTTTTCTGCCATACAAGTGATGAATACTTTCAGGACTCCATAGTTACCATTGCATGTGTTACACCTTTCTGCCTACTATTTGTACATTTCACATGGGGTCTGTGGGGCATCCCTGTAAGTCATTCACTGTTGCTATGTCTAGGCTCTTAACTATTCACATATAGTGGTGTCAGACCCGTCATGTGTACAGATATTTGCAGGTTGTCCACATTTCTGCCTCATATTTTGGTTAATATCTCATGCACTCCTTTTTCTGGCAAGTCACTCTGGGCTCAAGTCAGAATATGGTGACAAACATTCAAGTTTCAGACTGCATACCCTTCCAAACATCCCACGAAGTGCAGACCCTGTTACTCTCTGAACTGTCTGAGTTTGTTGTAACATTATTTGTAATGTGTCCCTGGTTTTGGGCCTTTGCTCCACATATTTTATTACTTGGTCCAGATGTGTTCCTGTAAGAGGTTGTGGGGTATGGGCAGTGATTATCCTGCTGTGAGTATGTGTGTGGCTTGCAAGGTGCTAAAGTGACATTATTATCTACTAGCTTCCAACTAGCATGGCTGTTTCTGTTCACACACTACTATTACGGAAATCCACTAGTTTTGATAGTAATTCTAAATGGCATGCTTTGTGTACTACACATCTATATTCCCTTTACATTCATTCCTACTATTACATGATATATTTATTTTAGCACAATGTTCTTGTATGAGTCATGGCTTAATGGTAAGTCATGCAGACTACTGTTTCAAGGTCCTGGGTTCGGGACTCACAGTGGGATTTTATTTTGCTTTTGAGCTGAGTACAGGACCTGTCAATCAAAGTGAATAAGGCACTTTTAAGCAGTTGTAACCGGGTTAGCGCTGGTTTGCGCAGAGCTCACGCATGCGCACTGGCGGTTAGCTCCGCGCACACCTGCTTACAACCGCTTAAACGTGCTTACTCTTGGACAAACCCGCACTATTTTCTTTGAAAGAAAAGGAAATGGGGAGACAGGAAAGTGGTGAAAAAGGGGTCACAAAGAGGGTAAGACAGTAGGGAAACAAGCTTGGGATGTGCAGGAGGGATGTAGGTAAGACCCATAGCTGCCCATTTCTTCATCAGCAACAGCTGTGCATATGCATGTAATTTGGTGTGACATTTGAAACCTTCCACCCCTGAGAGAGGTGTCAGGACAACAATAATACTTGTTGTGCAGCCAATTGTAATTGATAGGTTCCATGTCCAGTAGACATGTGTGCGGAATGGGCAGCTATGTATGGGGCGTAATTTTTTTGTGGATACAGAGTGCCCTTTTTTTTTTTTTTTTTTTTTTCAGGTGAGAGTGGTATGTCAGGTGAAGGAAGTCGGTACAGCTGGGGAGGTAGGTTGGGTAGGTAAACAGACAAGACAAACAAGACGCATACAGGGGCGGTGTATGACATGTGTGGGGGGGTTACGCAATTGATGGGGACGGAGGTTTGGATATCCAGAGCCCATGAGCCCACAGATGGAACAGTGGAACTGATATCCCCACCCATAGGCAGTTGCCACTGTTCCTTCACTGCCCAGTACGGGGCTGTGCTGGGGGCTGTGTAGGCGGGGCAACAGGCATGCCCGTTAGTTGCGCCACCTGTGCCTCGAGCTGGCGTAGGGGCTCGAGAACAGAGTCCCGAATCTCCCTACGCACCACAGTCCGGACGCTACGGAGGGTGAGTGGTGGTTCTCCTCCGGCCACACTTGCAGAGGGGGGGGCGAGCCCCATCCCCTGCAGCGCTTCCACCCTCAGGTGGCACAGGGCCACCGGAGGAAGGTCCGGACTCGGCACTAGTGCGGGGTGCACTCGCCAGCTGAGGTGGGAGAGGTGGGTCCGCTGGAACCCGCCTTCCCTGTCGTCCTATGTTTTGCATTATGTCATGACAGTTTGGGTTAGTGACATATAATACCATTCACAATTAGTTGTAACAGCATGCATTAGTATTCCCATTAACCAAACACCCAGATATTCACACCATTGAACAGCATGCATAACACATGCATAATTTGAACATAAATACACAGTCCAAAAACATGCAGGGTTAATTGATGGCAACAGGCCATCAGGTGTGGATGTATGAACAGGGCAGATGCATCAACAGACATGCAAATATATATTACCCAACAGGACAAACGTCCAGGGGTGTTAATTGTGATTGCACATACCATTTTCACGTGGAATGGGTTATATGTGGTTATAGGGTGGGGTGAAGAAAGTAATATTAACACCTTCGAATAACAATACATATGCTGTACATTTCTAATAGCTACAGTTATATACACATTACTGTTCTTAACTACAGTTTCCTATATGATAACTATTTCAACTTGGTGATAGGACTGTTACTGCAACATCAATATACATTTTATGGTTCTTCATACACATTCATATCTAGCTTTGTTCAGCTACATCATCCTGCTACATTTGCTTTATATAGCTGTAGACAAGTGTGGATGTTTGGTATATTAGACAAACATCCTATCTGCATATTGCAGACTGGGAGCAACATATCCAGATTTTGGGATACACATTCCAGATGCAGCAACACTTTGAACAGAGTTTGCTGTTTGGTTTTGAATCTCACATGCATTTCATTCTGTCTTGACTGCAGTATACTTTATTCAGGGGTTATTACTACTGTATTGCTGGATTCATGACACTTTCTCACACTCTCTCACTTGCTTTCATTTTACTATTCAGGATGGTACTTCTAGGCTTTATTGACATGTTTTACCAGTAGTTATTACAATCCTTTCCAGCAGTCTCACTTCTGTCATGTTTCAGTATTTCCACAGGGATATATTTCACACATGTGATTTCATCATCTTCTGCAGCTATACTTTTCAGCCTGCTGCAGGTTTTGTACTATTTTCTTACAGGCAGGGCATTTTTATTTCAGAATATATGTCGCACAGTTTCATTTTTAGGTTAAACTTACAGGCTGAAACACACCTTTGTAATCAAGCAATACTTGCATACACTTTCACACTGTTACTTGCAGATTTTATTCTTTACTGACTACACTGCACTCTTTTGCTGACTGTCATACTTTTATATTTCTTTACAGTTACTGGTAGTGGATTACTGACCTGCCTGGTGGTGCAACCGCACCAGCCTATCGCCATAGGCTCTGCAGTTCGCAGAACGGACACCTGCAGCTGTAATATAAATGAAGTAATATTGGAATACACATCTCCATAATATCAGCTAGTTTAATTTCTTACATACATAATTAAATGTTACTTACTCAGTAGTGGAGCGTTGGGTGTTTGCCGGGCCTCCTGGATCCAAAGGTTCAGTTGGTTCTGCTTGCGTCTCTTCAGGTCCGCATGGTGGTGATGGACCTGCTCACCAGTCCTTGGAATCCCTGTGGCACTGGTGAGATCATGAGCCAACCGGTCCCACGCCTCAGCCCTGTATGCTTCCCAGAGGACCTGGCCCTGCATGAGTTGGGCCTCATGATTATGGACTAGGAGCCAGACCATGTACCTGGACTCCTCAACACCCCACCTCTGTGCTCGAAAGCAACTACCCTCTCCTACTCCTGTCATTCTGCCTGCAGGTCAGTTCTACAATCGTTTATGCTGTGTATTCCCGCCTATGGGGCTTATATAGTCCGTTTTTCCCCCACATATCTGTGATTGGCCATTTTGGAATTGTATCAACTTCAGTAAACCTGCATTGTCATGCTCTAGTTTGTATTCATTCCTATATATTAGCTATTATTGCATCTAAAGGTACTGCTGTCATGGCTTAGTGGTTCTGTACTTTGACTATGGTGTATAGTACCCTGGGTTTGAACCTGCCCACTGCTTTTTATTTTTCATGACTGTCTAGACATGCTGAGGGGTGTGTCTGTATAAAGGCATTTTTGATACGGCTTGCTCAACGTTGCCCGTCGGTTAGCTTGTTTGTGCGGTGCGCAGCTCCGCTCAAATGGGGTACGCTACTTTAAGCCTCATTTGGCTATCGGCACTCATATTACGCTCAGCTCAGTTAGAGGCACATAGATTTAGTGTGTTAGACCACTGCTCAGCTACGGGCACTCATTTTGCACCAGTTAAACCACTGCTCATCTATGGGCGCATGCACTCACTCTGTTAAACTGTAGCTCAGCTATGAGCACATCTGGCATTTTTTATTCTTTTGTTACCTCACATGTCTTCAATATAAATGGGCTATTTCATTACATTTCACATAAATTGTGGTCTTATTGTACATATTTGTCAGGGACTTGTTTCCTGCTTATTTTGAAAAAAAAAAAATTGGTGTTGTGGGGGCTCGATCCATGAACGCCTGCTCTTCAGCCAACATCTCTACCGCTACGCTATTGCTTCCTGGCTTATTTTGCATATTTAGTTCTTATATGCTTTCCCACTGACTGCTAACTGTAGCTGCGCTACGGGCACGCCCGCGCAAATGAGCGCACTCACAGTTAAACATCTTTACAATTTAAAAAAAATATATAACATGTTCATTTATATATATTTTATGTTCATAGTCTGTGGGGGCATGTGTTGTGTTGTGTTTATTCGCATTTCCGTGGACTCTGTTGTGGGTGTTTACTTTGGGCACTTTTACACTTCTGGGGGTGTGTCCGCTTGCAGGGCTCAGCCTACGGACACGCCCCCTACTGTCTTACACGGACCGTGTTAGACTTAGGCGTGATTCAGCATGCTCTCATGAATATGCAAAGCATGCTGACATCACTCCGTTTAACTGCAGCCTCCGTGTAAGAGTTATAACTCTTACACGGAGGCTTCGTGAATCCTGGGGATGGTCATTCATTTATAATTAGGGATTGCAAGGAATGCAACCAGATCAACAGTAGGACAGTCTAAAGCTGAATAAGTTTTATACAAATGCACAGGTAAAAATAATTTAATAGAACTGGTCGCAGTTAAATGCACTGATAACTACCAGTGATCATATGAGGAAGTAGATTCCAACACATTTTGTATAATATCATTTCTAAGTGTCATACTAAAATAAAAAAAAAATAAAATAAAATGGCTGGGATTTAGAAATACAGAAGGTGTGATCCCAGCAAGACTGTTGCCATTAACCTCCCTTTTTTTGTGATGAGGCCTGAAGCTCACTAACAATAGCAGGGAAAATTGGTGCAACGTTAAGAAACTATCCATGCTCATGGTTGCAGCAGGGTCTGCTGTAACAACATGGATCATTGAGTTGCAGCCACTGGGAATGTCAAGGTAAAGCAGTTAATTTTGGTAGTGTACACATATGATCACATGACCACAAAAGTAGCAAGAAGGGGAAGTCATGTGTAAGCCCAAAACAGCCATTGTAATGGTATTCTTGTTTATGTTTGACCAAGCTAGAGGAAGGACATTGGCCTATAGGAAAGTAATGAAAATTTTTGAAGCAAGCAGAGGGTTAGACATCAGGTGAAAATCTGAAGAATGAGCAGCACAGAAGTGGGGAAGGTGGGGTGAATATTTTTGTGGATCAGATGTTCATTTTTCATATACATATATATATATATATATATATATATATATATATATATATATATATATATATATATATATACATATATATATATATATATATATATATATATATATATATATACATACACACACACACACACACACACACATACATACATATATAGAGAAGGAACGCTGAGAAGGGAGGAAGCAAGGGAATAATTTAAAAGTTAAGAGGGTTAGGGTAGGCTGCAGGGGATAAAAGACAGACAAGACTAACAGGGGGGTACAGACACAATGAAGGAGAGAGAATAAAATGGAGAGGAGGGTATTCAGCAAACTGTTGTTCAACAATGGTATTTGGGGGATTAGACAACAAACAAGATCAAGCATAGACAGAAAAGGGAGGATGGGATAGCATTAAACAGCTGACGTCCCTGCCATCCGTGACCCACTGGAAGCTTAAATGACATCCTGGTCTCCCTCACCACTGGCCCTGCCTCAGATAAAACAAATAAAACATGAACAAATACAAATGAAACTCAGTAAGGAATATTTTAGAAAACTTAAATTTATCCTGAAAATAGCATTGACATCTAGGAACAAAGTCCAAGCTATAAACCAATTTGCTCTTCCTGTCCTAGCTTGCAGTTTTGGAGTGACTGACTGGCCCCAAAAGGTGTTGCAAAGATTAGACAGGAAAACAAGATAGATGCTTCATTATCATTAAATGATTTATAAAAATCAGTGCATAACATATATTCCACATTCTGAAGGAGGTATGGGTCTTCTTGAAATTGATTACATGTATAGATCTGCAATCATGGAACTGCACCCATATTTGCTGACCTCATAAGACCCAAATATAGTGAAAGTTTTGAAACATGAGGAGAATAAATCTAAGATGACTTCCCTTCTTAGTCTAGCTGAAGCATATCGGTATCAAGTAGGAATGGAAATCAAACCAGAAGTAAATAAAAATCAGGCAGCAACTGAATGTGCCAAAAAACAAAAGAAACAATATAAGGTGAAGGATCAGATGAGAAGGCAAGAAATGTGGAAAATCCATAAATATAGTTGGAAGTATAGAAAACACCTGGAACAACCTCATGTTGATTAGGATTGAATGCAGGGATGGTTAAGAAGAGGCAAATTCAAACCAAAAGATGAAAGGTTAATATTGGCAGTGCAAGATAGTGGACTACGTACACATTGTTTACAGAGTCCATTGAACATGTAGGGGAACCGACAAATATAGGATTTATAAAACAGAACTGGAAACAGTTGTACTCCTTGTTGCTGTTTGTGACATACTAATGGCAGAAGGACTGTATACTAAAAGGTATAATAATGTGGCAAGACTCTTACACTTGGGATTGTGCAAACATTATAATACTGAAGTACTGAAAAACACTGGAAACATGAGCCACAAAGCATAAAAAAAATGATGAAGTCTATATCACATGGGATTACCAAATACCAACAGTTCAAAAGATAGATGCGAGAAAACCAAATATAGCAGAGGTAACAGGGAGTCACCTGAAATATCTCCTTTGGATGAGGTCTTCTTTATAGGTTACCTGATGATTCTCTAGTACTTTCAATAACCTCAAAACATTCTCAAAAGTAATTGTCTCTAAATGCTCTATATACCTGAATAAGATTACGTCTTGGATATCTATAAGATACACTGTACAAGTTCAGATTAATTCATGCCAGTTTTCTTATAGGGTTTCCATATCGTTAATCCATACTCAGGTGTAGGTCTAATGTAACAAACAATGACTCCATCGTTTTTGATTTCCTAGACTTTATAAATCTTTTTATACAACCTATAGTTCTATAACTATCATTAACCAAGTGGTTGATATGATTAGAAAAACTCATAGCAGGGTCTACCCATACACCCAGGTCCTCAAATGAGTCTACAGTTTTACTCAGTGTGTGCTGTATTAAATATTCACCTTTCAATTTATGTCTCCAAATCTCATTTGCTTAAATTTTGGTTTTTCATCAGCATGTTATTCTCCTGTGCCCAAATGGTCAATTTAGTCAAGTTGCTTTGCAGACATGCCTTACCTGTAACACATGCAATCAGTTTACCCAATTTCAGGTCATCTGCACATAGACTGAAGAACACCTCGGATGACAAGGTTAGGTCTGAAAGATACAATCTAAACAAGTAAGGGCCTAGGACAGAGTCCTATGGGACACCCTAACTGTAGCTAAGAATTTCACCTGTCCAGTTGCTATGTGATACTTGCCATGTCCTATTTGTAAGCCATGCATCTACCATCTTATCAAGAGTACATAAACAACTAGTTGTTCTCATTTATAGATCAGTGTTTTGTGTATGACCCCATCAAATGCAGAAGTTAAATCTATCTAAATTATATCACTGCACAATTTTTCATTCATAGCTGTTATTATATTGTTATAGAACAGCATGTTTACAGGTGGTAATAGATCTATTTTCAACATATGTATGCTGATATATGGTTTAAGTCCCAACCTATCCAATTCTGATAATAACTTATCCAATGTTACCTTCTCCATTATTATACCACAACATGAAAGTAGACTTAAGGGTCTGTATGACTCTGGATTTGTCCTACTCCCCTTTCCCATAAAGACAGGTTTAAAAAGTGCATGTCTCCAATCATGAGGAATCCCCGCCCCCCCATATTAATATGACCTAGTGAATAATAGATATATTGGTACCATAAGTTCTTGCTGAAGTGTTCTCAGGTCATTGTTACTAATTCTGTCTCCTCCCTGTGCTTTGTTTGAATCCAGTTTATGCAGTTCTTTTTCAGTACAATCTAATCTAATAATCTAATTTGATTCCAGTATATGAGGTTACCTGGATGTCACTAGGAAGACTTATCACCCCTTTGAACCCAAACTGTTTTGCATAATATTTTGTAAATATATCTAATAATAACATCAATCTGTGGGAACATAGCAAATTTTCCAACCAAAAAAGTTTATTATTAATGTGCCTAACATTAACAACAATTAGAGGTGCATCAAATATTGCTATATGTGAACTGTTAAATTTTTGACCTGGCATAAATCCTGCCTAGTGTTTGTCAAATATTGCAGAATATCTGCTGCAACATTTCTCTTCTCTTATCTAGACAAATACACACCATCTTGCCTGAACACATGTGTGCTCAAAACTAAGCTTGGATGCTCTGCACATTTCCATTTTTTTAAAACAGGATTTTTTTTTCCATGTAGGTATTGACCCAAAAATATATTTTCATTCACGGTGACCTGATGATCCTTTCTAAAGGTGATTTGTGAAAAATAAATCCTAACATCTGTATAAGCTATACTATCTAAGAGGCTGTCAGTTTCCTATTAACATTTAAGGAATCCTTGAGGATGAGATCATTTGTACCAACATGAATAAAAACAGATCTGTACTTCATTACATTAAGGCATCCCAATGCTTGTCTCACATCTTCTGTTTTTGCTCCTGGCAAGCATACCACTATTTGATGTTCATTATCTTCTGTGCAGATATAAGTATCAGTTCCTCAAATAATTGAACCTCCAATTGCAATAACATCTTTGTTGATCAGCTCTGAAGAATCTTCAACTTCTATTACAATAATATCTGCTCTATCAATTGTTACAAAGGATAGATCTTCATCACCAATCCCACTGTTTTCATTGTTTGTTAAATTCTCATCCAGCTGGCATTGTAAATCCACAGCTTGAGCCATGTAGTCAACATCTGTCTTTCTCTTCTTTTTTCTTACAGTAATGTTCCTCAATCCTTCCACATTCAGTTTATTTCTTCCTTTTCACCTGACAGTCTCCTCTTTTTTCTGTGTTGTCATTTTGGAAAAATTATGCCTTTTTCTGAAGACTGAAGGTGTTCTGATAGAAAAATATTGTCATTCCCTGTGACTTGTGTGTTACATAATAAAGCAGTGTCCTTTTTAGTATGTATTCTCTTTACTTTACAGACATTAGTCAGTTTCCATTTCTTCATTGTTATTTGTTGTGAACTTCTTCCTTTCTTATTTTTTTTTTGTTTCATTCTAAATAATTTGGATCTTCAGATTGCTGAATACTTACATCCAGAATTCCAAAGTTTTTAGGGATATTGTCTTGTTTCTTAAGGGCTGATCTTTACAGACGCTAGATGCATCATTTCCTAAATGTGTTCTATTTCTTTTTTGCCTAAAATTATTTTTGTCCAGGTCCCCTTCAAGAAACACATTACACCGAATGACATTTGATTACATTTATTAAATTTCCATAAACATAAATGTTAATCAATATTCATTCATTTCAACCAAACATGATACAGGTGAAATAACATTCATGTAATATTATCTTATGGCAGGACTGCGTAAACCTGCTCATCCTCACCAGTAAGCAGCGTCCATACCTCCACTCACTTACTCATGAAGCAGTGTACCCACTCACTTCCATTACCATTTATTGTTACTTATCAAGCAGTGTACCCGCTCACTTTCATTACCATTTATTGCATTATACCATCAATCCAATAAGCAGCTTCACCTGCTTGCTTATATACTTATCAAGCAGCGTACCCGCTCACTTCCATTACCATTTATTGGTACTTATCAAGCAGTGTACCCGCTCACTTTCATTACCATTTATTGGTACTTATCAAGCAGTGTACCCGCTCACTTTCATTACCATTTATTGCATTATACGATCCACCAAATAAGCAGCTTCCTCTGCTTGCTTATGTACTTATCAAGCAGCATAACCACTCACATTCATTACCATTTATTGCATTATACCATCAACCAAATAAGCAGCTTCCTCCACTTACTTATGTACTCAAGCAGCGTAACCATTCACTTTCCTTTTCAAACTTATTGAATTGACTGTCCAGTACCAGAGGGGGAACAGAAGAGGGCAATCCTGCCCCTTTTCTCCGCCCTGACCAAACTAAACATAACCATATCCCCACTAATAAAAGAGGGAGGGAGGGTGGGTAGCAAGTTTAAGCCAAAATGTGACTCCTATTCCAGCTACACTTGCCTAACATCCTTTAAGCCCCTCCCTACCCCTACCTCACTTCCTCCCAAACCTCATCCATTCCTATCTAACCTTATCCTCCTCCTATCCTCCTAAATACTACTACTCTAACCAACTACCTAGAAGATGTCCCTAGACAAAATGGTTTGTTCCAAACCTCATTTGTCCAGGTTCGCTTCAAGAAACACATTACACCAAATGACATTTGACGACCTTTATTAAATTTCCATAAACATAAATGTTAATCAATATTCATTCATTTCAACCAAACATGATGCAGGTGAAATAACATCCATGTAAAATTATCTTAAGACAGGACTGCGTAAATCTGCTCATCCTGACCAGTAAGCAGCGTCCATACCTCCACTCACTTACTCATGAAGCAGCGCACCCCTCACTTCCATTACCATTTATTGTTACTTACCAAGCAGTGTACCCGCTCACTTTCATTCCCATTTATTGCATTATACCATCAATTCAATAAGCAGCTTCACCTGCTTGCTTATATACTTATCAAGCAGTGTAACCACTCACTTTCATTACCATTTATTGCATTATACCATCAACCAAATAAGCAGCTTCCTCCACTTACTTATGTAGTCAAGCAGTGTAACCGCTCACTTTCCTTTTCAAACTTATTGAATTGACCATCCAGCACCAGAGGGGGAACAGAAGAGGGCAATCCTGCCCCTCTTCTCCCTCAACCAGCCTGACCAGGCTGTTCCTCCTCTCTGCGGCACACGTCCAAAAAACTAAAAACCCTTACGGCATCCGGCCAAACATCATTTGGTGTACCCCATCCCCACTAATCAAGGTGGGTAGAGTTAACTCCTAAAACCCTATCACATAACAAAATATACAGTTACCGAAACAGCTGAAAACAAAACCTGACCCTTCACTTATGCTAAGATAACCTATCATTGCACTGCACATGAGCTAAATAATCCTTACTTCATGACCAATGTCAGCTTCGCAATGACTTCAAGGGCATTATAAAATCACGCAGAGTCAACTACATGCCATCATGCCACATTGCAACCCCATTTACCACCTAATCCAGTAATAACCAAATGAGCTCTCCTTATTGCCAGAGCAATAAGAATTCTAATTACTCCCCCATCACTATCAACCAAATTAGTATCATTAAACTCCTGCTGTCTAGCAATCCTGCCATCACACTAACTATCTCTTACAAGCAATAAAACAGCTCAACAGTCATCATGGCATTCTAGAAACTCAACAAAACAAGCCATACTATTCCGCTATTAAACCCAATTGCATGCCATCATACCAATGAGATCTCTTGAACGCAGGTGCAATATCAATCCGGACATTAAACCAGCTAGCTTTTATAACATGAAATGATTAAACAACCATCATGGCATTGTTCAAACACCATCAGCCTTGTAGGTTCCATATTGGCAACTGGAAACAAACCATAATCGCCCAACAACCCCAATGAACCTCCAACACCAGCTAGCACAAACACCAAAAGTAAAATAAATACTCCATGTCCCCTCAATCATCCTCCCTCTCACAAGCCAGCGACTCAACCCTCCAACTTAAAAACCTTATCACATATATAGCCAAAGTGACGAACCTGCCAAACGACTGAAAGTAAACCCTTAATCCCTCCCTGATGTTAACTCAATGCCCCCTAAAACCAGACAAGGGAAAATGCCAACTAACCTTAACAGCAGTCCTATCATAGATCATGAACCTTCCTGTCATCCCTCCAACTATCCAATATGAGAGTAGCACCTAAGAACCATCCTTGCCCTTGCTGGCCCTCACCTTTCCATAAGGACTAACCACAGCCACAACAAATGCCACAAATACACCCCCAATCCCCACACCTATAAACGTATTATCAAAATAAAAATCCCTATAACCCACCTATCCATCTGCCGCAAGAGTGTATCAAAAGAATTAAGCCACCAGCAACAAAACTGATAAACTACATCAACTATTAACCCTACCAAAGTAACCCCCTCAAACTGGCCAAAATAAATATGTCCTATATCTTCAAGAAATCACCACTGCCCCAACTGTAATGTGCCTTAATGACCATTAAATAAAATTACCTACTACCCTATAGCCTCTCCAGCACTCAAAACATCTACAAAACAAAAAACACTACCTTTCAAGACCATTCCCATCAGGCATTGACTGTTACTCACTCAGCACTCCATCTGTGACCTCAATGTGCCCATCCAAGTGATCAGGACTTCATTTAAACATGCAGCAAAACCATTTTCACTATGATGACCATCTAACTTATGTGATCTATATGTCTTCCCATACAAATATATATACAATATTAAGTAGCTAGCAACTTAGCAGCATGGAAAGAAAACCCAGGAGTACCCGGTGAAACCCACACAAATGCAAGTAGGGCATGCAAAGTCCACCAACTGGCCCCCAGCCAAGAATCGAACTGGAGAACCTCTAGCTGTGAAATGTCACAAACCGCTGCACCACTGCATCCCATGATGTTTAAATAATAGAACTCTTAATTCTACCATGTATTGTAAATTATCCTGTATCACAAATCAAACAATGGTCATAAAACATTAATACTTATTCTAGAGTAAACAAAAAATTGGTTATGCTTCATCATACTGGACAGTCACGAATTTCTTCTTCTTCCGGATCACTGTGCTTGCCTTTACACCTATCCATTTCTGATTACTCACCCAATGATCCCACCACTCAATCGACACCAAATAATGATCATCTGCGAAATCACTGTATCTCACCACTGGAACTCGGCACACCATCAACTACAAAGAAAAGGACAAAACTAAACCGTTCTATAGGAACGAGAAGGCTCCACCTTATACCCACGTATTCCAAACTACAGCCACAGCATTCCAAGACACCATGTGGAAGAAAGAAAAAGACATGTAAAACATCCAAAATACATCACACATTCCAATACATCTTCAAGGACAACCTATCCTACCAACCCAGGAAGAAATGTACCATCGACACTCCCATCTGTGACAAAGCAGCCATAACTGAAGCAATTCTTCCGATGACCCTATCAAATACCCAAGATAAATTTAACTACCAGTGGAATATATTAAAAGTAAACCAATCTGAAGGGACCTATCCCTAACCACAAACCCGGTAACTTTGCAATTCCAGACCACCTATTTGCATAAAGCAATTACTAAACAGTATATTAAAAAAAACATGGAGGGTGCAGGTGGGGCTGCCCCCCCAGCAAAACCAATTCTTACAAAACAAATGTAGTAAAGAAACATGGGGGGGTACAGGGTGGCTCACCCCCCTCCCCCGCTAAAGCAATTCCTGGTTACTGGTTACTACTGGACAAAGGGGAGTCATTCTAGTGGTTAGTTCAAATGAAAACCTGCTGATGCAAGGAAAGGACTGTCATTTATTTCCCTTTTGGTGTATTTCACCTTGATACCCCATAGGTCTTTTTGGCAGCCTGATATCACTTGGTGGATTGCCATATGTGTGTGAAAGTGCCTCCCAATGAAATACAGCAGCCCAGTGCACCATTACTTCATTAGCATGCCAATATTCCTCCTACAAGCTTAGAAAGTGGATAAATAGGCCCTGCACTAGCATGACAGGGTATGAAATCCGAAAGTCAAATGTGTGTCACTATCTTCCAGCTTTAGCCATTAATGATGTGCCACTAATTGCCAGAAAAAAAAAAAAGGACCAAATCTGAGGCACGAATCTGGACACCCCATGAAAATCTGCACAATTGAGAGACACAAAATTTGACAGTGTGCACAAGCACCAACACTCAGCCATAATGAAATAGGCCCATCATCCAGCAATGGAATGTGAGAACCAATCACCTCCCTGCCAACAGAGATAAACAAAATGCATGTCACAATTCGGTCATTTGGCAAGTAGGTTTAACCAAACCTCAGTCAACACACACTGCGACAAACTAACAAATCAAATCTTTAGCTTTGTCTCTGTAAAATTAGTTTACCACTTTGATTAGGTTCGTTGAGAAGTCTGACTGGGACAATACACCCATCTTCCACAGAGGCCGTAGGAAAAAAAAAAACTCCACAGCAGAGAAAACAGTGGTTGAAAACAACAAACATCAAACAATCAGCAATTTCATTCCATCTTGGGAGCATGCTGACATTGACAGGCCTCAAGACACATGCCTCCACAGATACACAACCAGCCAGAATCACAAGCAAAACTACTCCACAGTTGCACAGTTTAAATAAGTCACTGAAACCATATAGGGCTTGAAAACGATCTGAGAACTTCCTCAGTTTAAAACCTCATTGCAAATATCCATTACCAAGAAACCACTCCGATGATCAATCAAAATCCCCAGTGTGCCTTCTCACTGCTTTACCTCTCTCTTGTCAGCTCCTTCGTGTCAAATTATCTTGTTTTTTTTTTTTTTTTTTTTTTTTTGTTTTGATTACAGATAGCAAGGGTGAACCACTGGCCCATGCTTCTCAACCATCCCCCTCCCCCCGTAATGGTCAACAGCACAATGTGCATGCTTAATCTTGACACAAAAATTAAAAACAAAATACATCCTTAGCAGCTCAATGGCGGGAATGGACAGCCATGCCACTCCAGAACCATAATGGAATTCTCCTTGAATCCTGACCAGGCTGAGGCAGCATAATTAAAGCACTCTCTGGCAGCAACCCCCTTCTGCTATAACAAGGTTCATACTCTTCAACTTAGCCACTTATAACACATCAGTCTTATACCAGCACTAGATACCAGCAGCGGTAACAAGAAATCAAGGAAAAGCCCTGGTCTACCCAACTGCTTTGGCATTCAATATTGTGACCTTCAATTCTGACACCATTAAATAACATATACAAATACAAACAGGCTTAAATATTACAGAATTCAAGCAAATCGTAGCCAACTGCCTCGGTACTATGTGCCCCAATGGAAAAAGTGAGAAGAATGTGATTTTTAAAACCTCGTCTTTTATATGAAAATGAACTCCGTCATCACTATCTCTTCCCCAACAACTCTGGTGAGTGGCATCCAGCCACACAAGGCCACTCCGGCATAAAATCACCAAAAGACTACCTCACATTGCACTACGCATGTACAAGCAAAGGATCCAGGAAAGCTGTAAGCCCTCAAAATGGTTCTGCACCTTCCTACGACTGAGGGGGGAGGAGGATTCACGCCATTACAAACTGCCACCACCACAGACTGCTCCTGTCTCAACATTCTGGGTTCTACCTCATGAAAACCCTCTCAGTAACTGCAGTGAAACTTCCTGAAGCAACAGAGATCCCCCTCAGCTGCCCACGAACAGCCCGACACAGCCACCAATGACCCCCAAACCAACTACCTTACACTACTACCTTTTAGCTCCCTTAGGGGGAAAAAAAACGTTTACCTTTTAAAAGTACTTCTGTACTTGCAAAAGAGGATCCTCGACTAGTGAGAAACGTCAAGATAAATCAACCAGTAACCTGAGCTACAGGAGCTGTTCAATGGCCGATTCCTCTTTGGAAACAGCCCAGCAATTTAACTTTTCTGCACCCTCCATCACCAAAAGAAATAAGTAACTATTACTACTACTACCATGTTCTTCATATCAGTAGCACAGAGCTTAACAATCTGATCCTCTCCTACATGTGAAGCACGTTTGTTCATTACTTACAACTTTTTATTTCAGGGAAGATGTCAGCATTCTTACCAAAGTTTTAGACTAAACAGCAGGCAAATGAAGCACTGGCTACAAAGAATGGACCCCAATTATAAGTTAGCATGCTGGAGAAAAACTTGCACCATTTAGTAGTAAACCAACAAATCTTCAGCCGTGAGACACCAAGCTAAAACACAGCAACACCAGCAGCCCCCCGAAGCCTCTGGTAGTTATAACAAGTTTAGACAGCCACAGAACCTGCAAACCACCAGGCTGACCCTCCAATAATATACATAAAATGTCACTCATCACGCCTCACCATGTCCCCACTTGCCCTAAAAGCCTACCTGCACTAAAATACACCCAGGTCTTCAAGGACATGGTACCTGCCTTAGCAAGTTCATGCCAAAATGTGACTACTATTCCAACTACACTTGCCTAACATCCTTTAAGCCCCTCCCTACCCATACCTCACTTCCTTCCAAACCTCATCCATTCCTATCTAACCCTATCCTCCCCCTATCCTCCCAAATCCTACTACTCTAACCCCCCCTACCTTGAAAATGTCCCTGGACAAAATGGTCTGTTCCAAACCTCATATCTCACCAGTCCAGTCAATATATGTAACAACAGTTCTCCAAGCTCTGCCATTTGCACAAGTGCAATCATCATCATTAAGTCTAGATTTACTTCTAACAATAATAAGGAAATTGTCCAACATTTGACACGAGGAACACAGATCACCAGTGTTATCAGCTGTTTCTTTTAAATATGCATAGCATTTATTACACTGTACAAGATATTTGTGCATTAGCAAATCACTAATTGCGTACTCATTTAAGGAATCCATATTCAGCTTATTTTATTTATTTATTATTTATTTATTGCATTTGTTAACTGGGAAAGTCCACTGGGCCAAGAATGAGACAATTTTCAGTGGAGGCCCAGAGAGAAAAGCTCCACAATAATTTTATAGAAAGATATGTTAGCACACAGAACAAGTATGTCGAGCAGAGAGAAAACTCCACAATAATTAAGTATGTTGAGCAGAGGTAGTACATCCAACAAAATTATAACAAAACAGTGAATTTGTTTACATTTTAGGTGAACTATAGGCTAAAAACATAGGATACATTCAAATAACAGAGATGTAAACACATGGAACCGAGTGTGTCAAGCAGTAATAGTACATTAATTGAAAATCAAACAACATTAAAATTTGCTTACAATCATGATATAAATATACAAGTGAAGATATCATACATTCAACTTACACATATGTTTGGGAGTGTAGGCAGAATATTAGCAGAGAAGAGTTAGTGTCAGGGCAAGAAATAGGAGGCGACAGAGAGGCTAAAGGAGAGAAAAATTAAGTGAAGCATCAACAAAAAGAGTAAGTGTGGAAGAGAGAGGAAGAGGGAATGCCAGTAATTAAATGGGTAAAAGAGAGACCCCACAGAGAGAGAGAGCAGGTGTAGGAGTTATTTGTTGGGGTACAAGTGCACAGCCAGTATGAGGTGATATGTTGTCTGAGGGATTTTTTAAAGGAGGCAGCACTGCTGATAGTCCTAAGTGAAGGAGGGAGATTATTCCATAGCTTAGAAACAGTAAAAGAATACAACATTTGGCCGGCTGATAGCTTAGGTTTTTTGACAGTCAGCAACATTTTGTTTTCGGACCTGGGGTGTTGCTTGGAATGGTACATGGTCAATATGGAGGAGAGGGAAGGGCAAGTTGCTGAGCAGTAGATGAGCTTATGGACAGTAGTTAGTTGTAGATAGGTGAGATGGCGGGGGGATTCAAGTCAATTTAGTTGATGCAGAGAGGAGCAGTGGTGGGAGGAAAATTTAGCATTAGTAACAAATTTGAAACTTTGTTGTAGCAAGAGTCTAGCTTTGATTTCAAGGAGGACTGTAGATTGGTGAGGATGGGAGTGCCATATAGAAGAGTGGGAAGCAGGAAAGATGAGGCAATGGCCTTTTTAGCAGAGAGGCTAAGAAAATAGTTGTGCCTATAAAGAACTCCTAGCTTTTGATGGATTTTTTATGTTGTTTTGGATGTGTAGGTCAAATTTAATTTGTCATCAATAATGACACCAAGCAATTTGGTAATAGGGACAACTTCAATGATGGTGTTATTGTGGGAGTGAACAGAGAAAAGCGATTTATCAATGAGGCTAGATTTTGTGGGGGTAAATATTAAGAGTTTAGTTTTATTAGGGCAATGCAGTGGTGCAGCGGTTAATGTTGTTGACTCACAGCAAGAGGTTCTCGGGTTTGATTCTTGGCTGGGGTGCCTTCTGTGCAGAGTTTGTATGTTCTCACTGTGGGTTTCCTCTGAGTACCCCAGTTTCCTCCTACATTCTAAAGACATGTCTGGAGTGTTTCTCCCTGGGCCTCTGTTGAAAATAGGTTCAGTCCTAATTGGACTTTCCCAGTCAACAAATGTTAAATAAATAAAATTAGGGTTGAAGGTGAGATGGTTCTGAGACATTCAGGTTAAATGCTTCTTGGGTAAGATGCTGTGGCAGATTTAGAAGAGAAGATAATAGTTGAGTCATCTGCGTATTAGGATAACAGTACTGTGGGTAAGAGTGGTGCAAAAATTATTGACAAATATACTGAATAAAAGGGGGCCCAATATTGAACCTTGGGGTACACCTGTATTTGTATTGATGAAAGGGAAAGAAGAGTGTTGCCATACAGCAGACTGCTGCCTATTGCTAAGATAGTTAGCAAACCAGTGTAACGTAGGGTGGGATAGGCCAAGGTTAGAGAGCTTAGAAAGTAGTAGGAAATAGTGTTAAATGCCTTTAATAGATCAATAAAGAGCTCAGAGACTAAGGAGCCAGCATCTCAAGCTGCATTTATTGTATTCAAGAAGGAAATGAGGGCTGTGTTGGTGCTAGGTCCGGGCTTTAAACAAAATATTGTAAGAAAAGAATAATCAAAATCAGTAACGACAGAATTCAAAGAGAATTTAAATCAACTTCTATGACAGAAATCCCTCAAGCAATATCCAACTAAATACTAAAGTAAGTACACTAAAGTTGTTCTGACTGTACAAGTTCTGCAAGCCAGACAAAAGCTGTAATTCCATTACATTGAGTGCATTAGCTTCTGCCCACTATCGCCCGTAGTTGCACTTCTTTTTAACAGTAAAGATAAATCAATTACAGACCAAGGTAGGATTGTTTAGATATGCTCTGGATTTTCCTCTCTGCAGTCTGTGTGAATTTATAGCTGTCTAAGCCCCTTGGGATGGCTAGAGTTTGCTTGTCTAAAACATATGCCTTTATAACAACCAAGAGTGAAATTAAAGGTAAAACAAGAAAATATGATTCAAAGTAAATCTTGTTAATGAGCTATCCCTTCCTACCTACAAACAGTGATCAGTGAAAAACAGTGATAACCTCTCTTACAGTCAACTCCACAGTAAATCACAAACAATGGTAGGACTGTCTAGTTAGGTATGAAACGTGGCAATGTCTCTACTTATAAGCCATAAATAAAGCATACAATGCAGTGTCTCCATTTCAGTTATGTTAGATTTGGAATTACACAAACTTCCCAAAGACAAAGGTTGAAATGCACATGCACAATGTTGCCTCCAGGTACCTCAGCATGTGTATGATGTTGTACACAAGTGGATGCAAAGTTTTGTCAGTAATCGCAATGCAAAAATTGAATGCTTCATAAAGAATAATTACTTGAGGCCTTTTTTTGCATAATCACTGTGCTTAAATGCCTGGATTTGTATGATATAAGATCAAGGCATGTCAGTGGGCCTCATGCACTTATTGAAGCAATCATAAAGCAGAAAGTTGAAAGCCTACTACAGGCGATTCTACTACCTGAATAATTAGTGGCACTGGATCACAGTTTGTATAAGGTGCTACTGAGAGATGGAGAGTTCTACAAAAAGGGAAAGGAAATTCATGTGCTGAAAAAAAATGTTAAGCCAAACAGGAAACACTCCCAGCAGGAAGCAGAAAGAGCATACATGAAGACATTTAGGCCAGCCATGTACTGAGCTCTTGTGGTAAACAATTTCCTTGTGTAGAGCTTATAACAGATGCAAATATGCATGTGTTTTTAACAATGAGAGAAGCATGCATGTCAGGCTGGTAACTGGAAATCTTATGGCTCCGTAGCATGGACAGAATATTGCCAGTAGTGTTATAGCCTTAAAATTGTATAAACTAACATGATAGACATGTATGAGTAACACACATACTACCAGAATGGAGCACAGATAAATGGATAAGACACTGTAGTATGAGATACCATACGGCACTCATTACCACCATTCTAGTATTAGAGTTTTGTATGCATACAGAGAATGCCTAAAATGTATAAAGGAAAGAAGAGCAGTGACTCTGCTGAGAAAACTATTTGTAAAGATTTTAGAGACAGAGAATGCAGAGTTATGGTAGGACATCTGTCTCCAAGGCTGGTTGCTCTTTGGACAGGATAACTATAGACTGTGTAACTGTGACTATAAAGACAGCCCTGGAACATATAACAATTGTTAGAGCATATAGATTATCAAAGTCAAGTGCAGATGACCTATAGGAATTCATACAGTTCTTGCATGAAACACAGGAGGGAAAAATAATATTACCTGGGGACTTAAATTTACCAGAAACTGACTGAAATAATATTGATTAAACATTAGTAAGGAACTTGTTCACAATGTATATTTAGAAACAACAATTGCTTCCAATTGTAAAAAAAAAAAAAAAAACTATCAGGGAATGGAACATAGATTCATAGATTAGTGCTAAGCTAACTGCCCTTGTGAGCCATTTTAAGCCAAGCCAATTATCCCTTGTGAGACTCAAACCCTTCCCCTTGCGTTTGTAAAACGAGCACCTTAACTATTAGGCCACCCTCTCAACTAGACAGCATTGATGTTCCTAAAGAAATTATTGTTACTTCAAGTCAAGTTTTGCCATTGTTGATATGCAGTGACCATGGGGTTATAAAGGTTCATTTGTTGCTAGATAATTCTGCCAAACTGAAATTTAAGCCAATGCACAGAAGGTTAATTACAGATTATATGGAATCAAAACAGTCACTATGTAAAAGTAACTGGAGTGAGGTGTTCAGTGGAAAAACTGCAGATGGAATGTGGAAAGTTTTGAAAGATAAATTTGAGTTGAAAAATCAAACTAATGTTTAACATCAGGATCTAGGCATACAATGTCAGGGGGATCTATTTCCCTAAGAACAAGACATCTGATTAAGGTCAGAGACAAAAAATATAAAAACTGGAAAAGAGGTCGAACTACAACTTTGAAAACTGAAATAAACAAACTGGACAAACAGATTAAGCATAGTTCGAAGCAAAATCAAGAAAATTTTGAATACAATTTATATAAAAATATTGAGCATGATAGGAAACCTTTTTATAGATGTGGAAGGAGTAAAAACCTGTACCAGATGGCTTAGTGGTTAAGGCCTTTTTAAGACTTTTGCCTCCCATGCACATGCCTATTTGGAGTTTGCATGTTCTCCCTGTGTCTCTTTGGGGTTTCTCCCATGTCAGGATTTCCATCTCAGACTCACCAATGAATGGAGCTGTGGGCAGAAGCACAGACAATACATGGTGCCCCTATAGGGGGATGAGTTGTACAGACCAACCACTTTGGGCATCTACTGTGGTGTGTCATGGCAGGGTTAGGCACTTGACGGTGTAAAATATTGTTCTACAGTCATAATGTTGCTTCAACACCAGGGACAGTGTGTGCCCATCATAGTTGCCCAGCCTGGGTTACCTGTGATAGCTAGTGAGGAAAAGAGACAGCAGTTGCAGAACCTACTAGATAAAGCAAGAGAACATGAATTGGTGTTGATAATGGGTGACTTGAATGCGCATATCTGGACAGACAGAACAAGATATGAGGACTGGGAGTGGATCTACATGGGTGGGAAAGGGTCTATATTAGAACACTGAACATTCAAAATGTCGAGTGTTCTAATATTGAACCCTATGAATCGAAAATTTAAAACATCTAATTTTTTCCTAGGGAAAAAATTTGCTGTTCCAAAACACATACACACAACACAAGCACACCAAACAAACAGCAATCCACACACATACACCTAAACTCTTACACCTAACCCTACACTAAACTACACATACACCACTAACTATCCACTTACCTTAACCGAAACCCTAACCCTAAGGACCGTCACTATTGCACAGTCACCTCACCCATGCCCTAACCCTAACCAGCCTACCCTGCCTTAACCCTCACGTCCACACAATTGCACACTTACCTGACCCGTGCTCTATCCCTAAATCACCTAACCCTCACGTCCACACAATCGCACACTTACCTGAACCTGACCCATAACTTTCCACCACAGCGCTGAAAATACCGAAGCAACAGAAATGGACAACCAAATTTTTTCCCTAGGAAAAAATTTGGTTTCCTGTTTCTTCGATATTTTTAGGGTTCTCTGAAAACGGGTCAGTATTAGAACACTCGAAATTTTGAATGTTCGGTGTTCTAATATAGACCCAGTGGGAAACAGGTCTGGCAAATGGCTTGATAGTAGCCATCACAGCCAACATGCAACTCAGGTAGACTTCATCAACGGTGACACTGGGGTAGAATTCTTGTTTGCAAAGTCATCCCCAGTGAAACAGTTAGCCCATCAGCATAAACCACTAGTTGCCACAATCAGCTGCAAGCAGTGGTCAGAGAAGGCTCTAAGGTCAACAGAGACCAGGCTGAAGAGCTGGAAGTTGACTGGGGAGAAAGTACAATAGTTACATAAGGAAAGCTGGTGGTGGAATAGGTTGGCTAACAAAGAATCTAAGAAGCAATAGCAAAGAATAGGGCATCAATGGCACTGTACCAACTTCTGAAAAGTGACTCAGTAAGGGGCACAAAGAAACTATATCAAGTTGAAAGGCAAAGACCGAAAAGAAGATAGTCAGATACCCTTCATAAGGGATGCCAGCAACAACCTGCTCACCAGTCCAGAGGGCATCAAAGGCAGATGGAAGGAGTATTTCCAGTAGCTTCTGAATGAAGAAAACCCCACAGAAGCTGTACGGCCCCAGAAACAACCTACAATGAGAGAAGAAGAGGAGCCCACCCTAGATGAAGTAAGAACAGCACTAAGCAAGATGAAATCAGGGAAAGCAGCAGGCTCAGATGAGGTTGCAGCAGATATGATAAAAATGCTTGGTGAGACAGGGGAGAAATGGCTCCTGAGGGTGTGGAGAGAAAGGTGTATCCCAGATGACTGGAGAATAAGCATACTCATGCCAGTATACAAGAACAAAGGGGACATCTGCAACTGTGGGCAGTACAGAGGCATCAAACTCCTATCACATTGCATGAAAGTTTTGGAGAGAGTGATTGATAAATGGATACGCAGAGTAGTAGAATGTAAGATGGGAGATGAGCAGTTTGGATTCAGATCAGGATGCAGCAAAACTGACCCGATGTTTGCATTGAAACAGATACTTGAGAAGAAGCTAGAGATTTGGAGAGAGTCCAACTGGGCATTCCTGGACTTGGAGAAAGCATATGACAAGGTCCCAAGAAAGCTGATCTGGGAAGTACTGTGGTGGTTTGAAGTCCCAGAAACATTGGTGGAACTAGTGCAGGCTATGCACAAGGACCAAATGACTCAAGTACTACCAGTGTTCAGCCTCATAGAGGGGTTCCCAGAGGGAGTGGGTGTACTTCAGAGTTCAGCTCTAAGCCCACTGCTGATCATACTGGTGATGGACTGCATTAGTAAACAGGTCGGAGTGGAGGGATCAACAAATCTGCTGTATGCAGATGATGTGGCAGTGCAGGCAGACTCTGAGCTAGAACTTCAGCAAAGGATAGGAGAATGGAATACAAATCTGAAGGCACATGGGATGAAACTAAGCGCAGATATGACAGTGGTAATGGCAGCAAATTGGGGAAATCAGAAAAAGCAGAAAATAGAGATAGAAGGGAAGATAGTGGAACAGGGAAACAGCTTCAAGTATCTGGGAGGGGTAGATGAGGAAAAGGGTAGTCTGAATGAAGAGCTGAAAGTTAGAATCAGAGGTGCTGCAGCCAACGGGCATAGAGTATCAGGTGTAGTCTATGACAGAAGAATGGCAAAGAAGCTGAAAAGTAAGGTGTATAAGATGGTGGTGTTACTAGTACTACTGTATGGTACAGAAACCTGGGCAGTAAAGGCAGAACAGTTGAAGAAGCTAGAGGTGATGGAAATTAAGTGCCTGAGAAAGGTCATAGGATGCACACTGTGGGACAGGTGAAGAAATAAGGACATAAGAGCAGAAGCCAAAGTAGCTCCAATTGCAGAAAAGATCAAAGAGAACAGATTACGGTGGTTCGAGCACATGTGCAGAAAAGCAAAAGACAATCTGCTGAGGAAGAATTGGGGCAGGCCAGAAGAAGGTAAGAGGAAATGAGGACATCCAGCAAAGAGGTGGATGGATTGTGTGAAAGAAAATCTGCAACAGTAAGGCATGAGTGTTGAAGAAGGCAGGGGTGTGGCACTAAAGACAGAGATTTGGTGACAATTAACACTATACCCCAACCCCATGTAGAAAAATGGGAAAAAAGGGGGCTGATGATGATGATGATGATGATGATACACTGCGTGTAGATTCTAACATTTATTCTCAGACACAACAAATTATAGATATATAATGCCTTTTACTGGGCCTACTAAGACTGTGCCTGGAAAGATCTAGTGGCAGATATTAATACTATCACTGGGCAGGGTGCTGCTGACTAGTCCTAGTGAGCAAACCAGATCATGGTCAAATGGGGTCATTAGTAAAATAATGAACTGGGCCTCCTCTGCAGAGCTAAAGACTGTTTCTTCTGGGTTGTACCTTTCTTAGCAGCAGATGGGATATTTTTTTTTATTCTTCTTCTACAGAGCAGCAGAATGGGTAATCTTTTTTTTTTAATTTTCATTCTTTCTTTCTTTATTTTTAAGGCCAGACTGGGCCCCCTGTTAGGCAACTAACTAAGTTGCCTTGTGCTGGATCTGGCCTTGCTAATGAGACAATCCCCCGGATTCACGAATCCTCCATGTAAGACTTAATAAGTCTTACTCGGAGGCTGCAGTTGAACGGTATGACGTCAGCTTGCCCACCCAACACATCACTATCTAATATGGTAAACCCCCATCACAGTTCTAAAACGCATAACATTATTTTTTTTAAATTCCCAAAATAGCTGCCCATATTTGCATGTGTGTGCGCGGGTGTGCCCATTGCTTAGTTACAGTTAGCAATTCTGTCATGGAAGAGCATAAGAAAGAATGTTTATGCAGATTGTACCAAATCAGTATATGGAATAATACCTAACAAATATGTTTAAACATAACTAAAAAGCAGTGAAATGACCAATGTATCAGTGAACAAAATAAATATTTTAAAGGATCCTAATATAAAATTGCCTGCAGTTAAGCAGTGCTTCACCCAGCGCAATAGAGTTGCCCATAGTTCAATACCGCTTCACCCAACGCAATAGAGTTGCCCATAGTTTAATAGCGCTTTACCCAGTGCAATGTGTTTGAGCGGACGTGCACGCCGCGCCAACCAGGGCACCGTAGGGCACAGAGGAGCAACTTAGAGCAAAGTTGCTTAAATGCAGCCACACCCCCTAGCCTATCTGGGCAGTATGAAAATAAAATAAATGACAAGGCTCGAACCCAGGACTCTGTGCATCACAAGCAAAGTACAGAACCACTAAGCAATAGCAACATAGGAGAAACGGCCACTGTTAACATTCATATACTTACTAATGTTAGTTTAACCATTACTAAGCAGGTCTGCAGTCAGCTGAGAATTTTACAAAATGGCCAATCACAAAAAAGTGCGGGAAATGCGGCATATTTAAGTCCCACAGGTGGAAATACATTTCATAACTGATTGTAGCTCACATCTGCAGTTAGAATGTCTGGTGTCGGAGAGGGAACACTTCCGAGCGCAACGTTGGGGCATCGAGGAGTCGAAATACATGGTTTGGCTCCTTGTCCACCATCATGAGTCAAGACTCCTGCAGGGCCAGTTTCAAGGGACGGAGTACAAGGCAAAGGCTTGGAACCGGTTAGCTCGTGACCTCACCAGTGCCACAGACATTCCTCAGACTGGTGAGCCGGTCCGTCACCACCATGCAGACCTGAAGAGATGAAAGCAGGACCGCCTAAACCAATGGATACAGCAGGCCCGTGGGATGCGGGATGCCCCACAACTGAGTATGTAGCCATGGAATGCAGTATGTAAGAACTGATAATGGAGTATGTATAACGGATAGGTATGTCTCAATATCCCTTTATTTACTTTACAGCTGCAGGTGACCATGCTGCGAATCAGCAAGCCTATGCTGATAGGCTGCTAAGGCTGTGCCACCAGGCAGGTTAGTGATTATTCTGCATGTATTGTTATATAAAATATATGAGAGATCATGAAAGAAAGTGTTGCAGTCCAATAATGCAGCCATAAAATTGCCTGAATAAGTCCTCTGCATGTACTGTCAGATAAAAATGTCTAAGAGGCAGAAAAAGAGTGTAGTAACCCATTAAGAAAGATAACATATGTCTGGAATGATATCTCTGCAGGCACTGTCATATAAAATAAGTGAGTGAGCCTGACAAAAGAGTGTTCTAACCTATTAATAAAGGTATAATATGTCTTGAACATGTTCGCCATATACACTCGTTAAAACAAATAAAGGAGTGAGCCTGTGGAAAAGTGTGTGATGTCATTAATAAAGGTCTAAAACCCGGAGTGTGTCTGCATCACAGAGTTTGAAATGTTGTTGTACCCTTGCATTATACAAACAGTACTGTTTGAAAAGGTGCTGGCAACCCAGAGTTGTGCAGTCCCGTATAAAGTGGGTGATGGAAGTGCTAGTAGCTGTGAAACATATAGACAGTCCACAACAGTCAGTTACTGTCTGGCATGAATAAGTAAATCTGGCACAAGTGTAGCATGTTATTTTTCCCCAGAAATGTGAGTGTGTGTCAAGAAATGCAGGGTTCTGTACAAATCGAAGTGAAAATGTCATGTAAAAACATTCCAGATATGTAGATAAAGAAATATAAATGCAATCAAGAAATATGTAGCAGTAACATCTGTATCCTGGACAGTTAGTATGTCAGATATAGGCCAGGCATACATTGAACTAGCCAAACCCATTACACAACCTAATGTATGGTGGCAAGTGTAATAATACATGTAGGGGATGTACACTTGCAGTCACTAGGAATGTAGTGTAGATGAAAAGGTAATTATAAGATGTTAACCAAGGTTTTTTTCTACACCCTACTGTAAGTGCATAAACCATGCAATTCCACACCTCAATGGGTATGTGTAATCTTAAATATTTGTTGGGACATATGTCCTATTGTTCTATAAATATTTGCATTCATGTTGATGCATGTGCCCTGTTTAAACACCACAATCATGGTGGTCTGTTGCTACCAAACATCCATGCAAGCTGTTGGAATATCCACTGTAGTTCAATATATGCATGTTTTATGCTTGCTGTTCAAATGTTGTAACCTTGGTGTGTTGGGTTAATGGGACTATTACTGCATGCTGTTACAACTAATCTGGAATGCTGTTTTGCTCATGTTGTAATTAAACACACCTAATCACAGAACGTATGGGAAGGCCGGTCCCAGCGGACCCACCTGTTCCTCCTCAGCTGGTGAGTGCACCTGGCACCAGCAGGTCCGGTGCCAAGCCTGGGCTCCCCTCCTCCATTGGTCCTGTGCCACCTTCGGGTGGAAGCACTGCAGGGGATGGGGCTCGTCCCCCCCCCCGTGCAAGCATGGGTGGAGAAGGGCCACCTGTCACTCTTCGAAGGGTCCAGTTTGTGGTGCGTAGGGAGATCCAGCATTCAGTCGCTGATCCCCTACACCAGCTCTAGGCGAGAGTCGCGCATCTCATGGGTGAGCCTGCCCATCCTACGCAGCCCCCAGCACAGCCACCCTCGGGGCTGTGAAGGTTCAGTGAAGACTGCTCATGGGTGGGGATCTCAGTTCCACTGTTACCATCTGTGAGCTCATGGGCTTGCGATTTCCAAACATCCAACCCCGTCAATTGTGTTCACCCACCCCATGTGTCATACACTGCCCCTGTATGCATCTTGTCTGTCTTGTCTGTTTACCTTCCCAACCTACCTCCCCGGACATACCTACTTCCTCTACCTCACTTCCCACTCTCACCTGAAAAAAAAAAAGGGCAATCTGTACACACAAAAAAATTATGCCCCACACATAGCTGCCCATTTTGCACACATCTCCATTGGACGTGTAAGCTGATAATTAGAATTGACAGTAGAACTTACTTTGTTGTCCTCACCCCTCTCCCAGGGGTGGAAGGTTTCAAATTTCACTCCAAATTCATTGCATATGCACAGCTGTTGCTGTTAAAGAAATGGGCAGCTATGAACCTTCCCTACACCCGTCCTGCACATCCCGAGCTTGTTTACCTACTGTCTGTCCCTCTTTATGCCCCCTTTTTCACCACTTTCCTATCTCCCCATTTTCGTTTCTTTAAAAGAAATTAGCGTGGTGGTTAGCAGGAGTAAGCACTTTTAAGCGGTAGTAAGAGGGTTTAAGCGAGTGTGCGCATATGTATGCTTAGCTAAGCGTCGCTAAGCATTGTAAAAACCTGTGCAAACCCACTTACAACTGCTTAGAAGTGCCTTAGTCACTCTATGGCAGGGCCCTTGTTTTGTTGAGCAGCAAAAGAAAAAACCTCTGCCAGTCTCTAACCCCAAACCATTGACACAATAGACTGCATGAATTACAACTAAGCCACAGCAGATATACAAATAACTTGGTTCTGAAATAAATATATCATGTATTACAATGAGGGAATGTAAATGGATATTAGGAATGGTATAACACAAATCCTTTTCTGTGGGTCTTTACCAGCAGTAATTGTGGAATTGCATGACATGACTGTGAAAGGAGAACCAGCCATCCTAGCAGGGAATAATGTTACAGTAGCACCTTACAAACACCACACAGTATCAGACCAGGATAAATACTGGCCACAGGAATACAGTGCAATAACCACATTTGTATGGCAGTTAATTGTGTAAGTGAGAAAAAAGTACATACTCCCATGTATCCTGTGTTAGCATTTGGAGGGGTGCGTACATGTCTACACTGAGATGTGTGTACGGGAAGCAGCAACATTCAGGTGTTAGTACAACATATAACTGGCTACAGCCCTAGCATCAGATAAGAGACATATACCAACCTGCAGACTGACACAACGGTGTCCAGAGCAAACAAGCATGGGCCCCACCTTGAAAATCTGAAAGGACTATGCCTACCTAACCTAGCATTTTATAGCAGTGGACTGCAATCTCAGTGAGTAATGCAATCACCAAACAGCAGGCTGCATGCAATTACTGAATGGTGGGCAGCAATTGGTGCAGAGGCTGTCACATGCACAAGTGCAGATACCTAGAAAAGCATGCTGTACCTGCAGTCCACACACGCATTTATATCATTGCAGGTGCTGTGAGATGGAGAGTGAGAGAGAGAGAGAGACACGGACACAGACACAGACTGAGACAGAGACAGAACAGAGTGAGAAACTGAGACAGAAAGTTAAATAGAGGGCGAAAACCCAAAACAAACCACCAATAAAAAAAAAAAAAAAACTACAAAACCATAACACACGGAACAGGGAAATAAAAAGGTAAAGTATACAACTCACATGTATGTGTTGGCATGTTGTAGATGTTCCTGAAGAGTACTATAAACACTGCAAATCATTCATGTGTGGCAGCAGTATGTATCTATCTGTATCTGCACATGTGCATAGGGCAAGGGACATACTGCAACTGTTAGTGAAGGGTGGACAGATATATGTCAGTGAAGGTTGATATGTGCATATATCCATGTAGGTCGTAGTGTGTGGCCTAGAAAATAGCATGTAGTGCTCAGGAGCGGCCTTAGGTCAACTGTTTCCCTAGGCAAAAGGGCTCCACGGCACCCGCTACCACACTTCCTGGTGCCTCCATCCTTGTCTTACTACACCACATAAATAGTGGAAAAACACCCCTGCTAGAGCGACACCCTAGGCAGCCGCCCAGCTGGCCTATGCCTAAGGCCAGCTATGGTAGTGTTGATATATGTCATGTGGTGGTTAAATGCTGTGGGACAGATTTGTCAGATCTGCTGTGTTACAGCCAGTGAGGCCTGCTAATGCTACAAGGGCTGAGGACACCCACATGCATTCTGCACAACACTGTGCAATTTAATCACATACCTGTACATCCCACAACTGTCGCATAAGTGATATCCCCACCATGACAGGTGGACTGTACATGTGCCTATATGTACATCCATGTGTGCAGCAATGGATGTGTACATGTATGTGTATAGATATGGATATATATATATATATATATATATATATATATATATATATAGATATATATATATATCTATATATATATATATATATATATATATATATATATATATATATATATATATATATAGATATATATACATATAGGGTGAGAGAGAGAGAGAGAGACAGAGAGAGACGGGGTCATATGTACCGCAACAGGTGTGTGGTGACCAAGGCATGGACTGTAGACAAGTGTTGATACTGCAGTGCCATTCCACCTTCCCAAAACAGTGTACCCACTGACTACCACATAGGTAGAGATCTACCTAACAGTGAAGGTGTGATAAGGGAACATGGGACACAGGTGGACAGTAGCCTCCAGTTTGATGAAAACAGTGCCACACTACACTTGTAATCTGTTTGTGTGGTATGTGTCATAACAACAGGTGTATCATCTATGGAAGTATAGGGCAGATTTCCCCTCTAATCATCACAATGCCCTGTGTGGTAGGTACTTCACATGACAACTACACCAGGTGAGCAGGCCACAGACAGACCTCCCAAAGGGTAATAGTGGCTGCAAACAGATGCCTTATGCAGACTGACTCACAAAACCACAACTACACTGTATTGCATACTGGCCACACAGAGGTGACCTCTGCCAGACATACAGAGGTATGTCACACCCATAGCTGGGTGACAACCACCATGGCAACATATCACAATCCCTCTGGGATACACACTCTAGGGCCCTAAACCTTGTCAGCTCACTAAACAGCACATGCTGGAGGGATAGTTTCCCATCTAAAAGATATGCCATACACCAGACTAGACCACATAGCAATAGCAAACAAGGCTCCTCCTTAGCAGTTGTTATAAATACCCCTGATGATTGTGTTGGAGATTGGTAATACACCCCAGGAAACTCCTCTGTGATTCAGGTTGGCAGGGGCAAGTGAAATCAAAGTACATGTGTGTCAAAGACCAGTGTAGCATATGGCTAGGCTGCCATAGGCCCTAGGGCCAATAGCATATTACCTACCCATGACACTATGCACTCACACATGTACTTAATGCAATAGCTGCTATGTGAGGTTGAATAAGTGTAACGCTAAATGTGTGCAAGGTCTGTAAAGGTGTGATAGCTTAGTATGATGTTGTATCTGACATGGTAGTCCCTATCCTAGCTGTAAGGACAGCGACTGATGTGTAATGTACTTTTAGGCAGACATAGTAACATGGCATATGATGTGACGTACTTCTCTGTTGACGAATGTGGTGTCTCATTGCAGGCTAAAGTAATACATGTATGCATAGTGAGTGGTACTGCTGGTGAATCCATCACCAATATGAACTGTAGTACTACCTGAAGTTGTAGGCCTAAACAGCACAGTATAGTGTGTGTTCACATTGCTTGGAAACGCTGTCATGTGTGTTTCCTGTAGTCTGCACAGAGGACAGAATGCAGGCATAAGGGTGTGTAAGTAGTGGCACACGGTACCGTATGGTACACAGGTAATGCTCATCTGTGTTGGCATACAGTGGTGCATTGTATGTTTGCCTGATGTGTGTGTGATTATGCCTGTACCATGGCTGCAATCATATGTGTGTTACAGGGTAAACGTGTGTATAAAGCAACATATATAGTCTGTTACAGCAGTATGCCACCTATAGTAACAACTGTACACATCTGTTAAGCAGGGCTATGGCATCAATGACTAGGGTGGTTGAGTGGTACTACTGTACCTGTACTTTACATCCATTGCAATGGATGACATCTCTGTTTGTGCATTGGTGTGATATACACCCCTGTCTTGAGGTTGTGCCATGTGTCACAAACAGTGTGTCGGGTACTTTTGTATAGCGGTGTGATATATAGAGTCTGCCAGGCAGTGTTAGTTGTGGCCTGAGAATCAATAAGTGGTATTGAACATGTGTAACCTCTGACAGACAATAGGATGGTATATATGTCAGCAAAGTGATATCTGTGGGTAAAGGTGTAAAGTGTGCCACAGGACACTCTCACACATATTGTTCATATATTTTTCAGCCAGATGGCCCACCAATGCAACCCAACGTACACAGTGGATGAGGAAGAGGTGATACTACAAAGCCTATTGCAGCAGTACACAATGCTGTTTTCCAGAAGCAGCCAGCACCAGCAGGAGCAGACTGCACTGTGGCAGGAACTTGTTCATCGGGTAAATGACATAGGCATGCATAACCAGACATATGAGCAGGTACTCCATCACTGCAGTGATTTAATTAGACAAGTCCGGTGGCGTGCGTCTGATATCCAAAGACAGTAGCTTGCCACAGGTGGTGGGGTAGCCATTCACTCCCCCTTCACCAGAGTGGAGGAGTTGCTCCTAAATGTGGCGGCTCCTGGACAACAGCTACATCAACCTCTAACATGTGTTGTAATGGAGGCTGGAGCCACCCAGCACATCCACATGGAGCAAGCAGGTAACATACCCTATCTGTGGATTACAGTTAACTGTATTTTTAGATTTTGTCTACGTGAAATGTGTACTGTGTGTTTAGCAGTTCCGCTGCCTAGTGTTGTGCAATACAGATAGTTTGAATAGTATTTCTACATCTGTGACTGTTGACTGTTGTTATACTGAAGTTTAGCATACCCACTGTAGCAATGCCACAGTTGTGGCCACTGACGAACTCTCTCATATTCTCGTAGGTCCCTCTGGTGTGACAGCAGGGCAGCTGATCCATGTTGGTGAGTGTGTTATACCTGCAATGTTGGTAATGAAATATGCTTGTCATAGGTGAGGTGTAGGCCATGTACACGTAACACACCTACACATAACACATGCCATGCATGTTTGCTGTGAGATGTTGCACATCTCAGTAATGTCAGTAGCTGTCTCAATGACATGCAATACACAGAGCATGACACACAGTTGTGGCAACCCCGTACTGCACATTGGATAGGCATAGTTGCAACACCTGTAAACAACATAACACATTTATCACATGCAGTACACAAAGTCATGCTACATATGGCACAACCACACACCCACTGTAAGGTCACACACACATGATGTACCTCAGGGGTAGAGGCCTATCATGGGGCTGTGCAACACTCTTCAACACATAACACAGTCATGTTAGGCAATGCTCCCTATTGGGCACCTCATACACCCATGTACAAAGTGGCTGTGTAATAGTACACGTAGCCACGGCACTGCAGTCCAGGTACAGCATGCTAGGCAGTGGTCTGTCACACAGTAGTAGCCGTGAGTGACCACAAGATGCATGATGATGATGATGGCACATGGTACTTCACCCCATCTGGTCACAGTGACCACAGTACTACACATAGCAGTCTTTGCTGTGCACCTCATTGTTCTGTGTGTGTGTGCAAACATATGCACCTAAACACATTATGCATAGCATGTTGTGTGTGTGCTTACATATGCTAATATACACATTTTGTACAGCAGTCGCCATCTGTACAAAGAGTCACATATATGTCCTGGAATGCTATTGGGTGTATATGTCACATGACACACATTGGGTATGTGTGGTTGTTTAATGTTGCAGTTGTGTAGCATGCCATGTCATGGCTGGCACCGACTTATATGCAATATGTCCCACACTCACCATAACCTCTGTACAATGTCCATGTCGAGCATTAGGATTCCTTCACATCTACATGCACCACTCATCCCATGTCTGTACATTGCATGCATTTGTTACACCTGTGTCCACTATTATGTGCTATGGACACAGACACTGCCATCAGACATGGCAGTCTATGTGTCACACAGATAACACATGCAGCCATGGTATGTATACCATTGAGTGATGGTGCACATGACATTGCAGAGCAGATAATACTTGCACAGCAATGTTGTGTCCATGTACACATTGTGTTCTAGGGTGTAGCCAATCACTGAACAACTACACACATGCATCAAAGTCATGTATAATGTCATTAGATAGGGCTATCTACACTTGCACTGCATGGTGTTGAGCAACCCATGGTCTGCATGCTGACACACGTGTGGTGACTGTTTTCCTTGTGATACTGACACCCACCATCACCCACTATTGTGTATGTGTTGGATTGCTGGTGTGTGTGTGTGTGTGTGTGTGTATGTAATGTGGTGAGCAGTGTATTTCTGTGCATGTGTGTATGTGTGCATGTGTGCATGTGTGCATATGTGCAAGTGTACACGTGTGCATGTGTCATATGTGCATGTGTGCATGTGTGCATGCGTGCATGTGTGCATGTGTGCATGTGTATATGTGTGCATGTGTACGTGTGCATGTGTGCATGTGTAGATGTGTACATGTGTGCATGTGTGCATGTGTGCATGTGTTCATGTGTGCATGTGTGCATGTGTGCATGTGTGCTAACATCATGTACAGATTGTAAAGTGTGTTTCCTGTCTTCCTTCCACAGGTGCTGAGTTAGGGGTGGCTGAATGCAGCAGGGAACCTGATGTCACTGCCACTAATAGTGGAGATGATGAGACATGTATTGTGGCACAGGAAGGTCTGACAAGGTCTGTCGTTGATCCACCAATCGACAGTACACAGTGGTCAACCCCATATATGGGCACACTCATACTGCCAATACATCCCTCGTCACCAATGGCCTTAGCTGAGGGACAGCATACAGTTGGCATTGACCAGGAGAGTGTGGTACTATTGGCACATGCATCCCCTCACAGCAGCCATAGCCAGATTATTGGAACAGTACCACATAGGCGGATGTCTAGAGGTTCTCGGGGGAGCACCACTGGTTGTATTGCCCCTGGCAGACGCATCCCTGGAGGTATTACAATCTCCAGTATGTTCCGGGTTGTAATGCAGGCACAGGCATGTATGGAACAGTACACCCGACAGGGACAAAGGGCACAGAGGGCCCATTACACTGCTATCAATGACAGCATCCGTGACCTTGCCGGTGCCATCCGGAATTACACCAAGGTCATTGATAGCCATTGGAGGGAGACATTATATGTCCTCCACAATGTGTTAGTCAAGAGCCAGGACTGTGCAGGATGGATGAGAAGCCGACGCAGACGCATGCCAGCAACAGCATCAGCTGGCAGTCATCGCGGATGGACCATGGATCACGGCCGCTCCCGTAGTGGCAGTACCAGCCCCAGCAATGATGGGGCTGGCCTGTCCATTGACCATCCTACTAGACCATGTGCATGTGGCACTGGCCAGTCCCAGCAGGGACATGGGTCCAGTCATCATACCTCTGCCTCTGATGATAGCACCCAGTCAGGGTTGGTACCTGATAATGCCCGTAGCACCCCTGCTAGGCACAGGTACTGTGTCTGTGGTCAGAGACAGTGATCAGTATGGCCTAGCAGGTACAGTCTGTGGCTGTCCCACAACCACCCGTATATGGCAACCACATGGTGGAGTTGTGTGCATGCATACACACACACATTTACCATACAAATAGGGCTCATACATACACACACACATTACATCAACATTGGCCCATGCAGTACTGTTGTCCCTCACACACACATGCACACACACACAGACATGCCTATTGGATGGGTCAATGTCGGGCTCTGGCAAACCTACAACACACCCTGTGCATATGATGACACCTGTGCCACCTCCTGTCATCTGTAACATTGATGCAGGAACAGGCTAACATGGTTCTGATGCACAGGATGACATTATAGCAGTGTAGCAATAGTAGCAAGTTGCCAACAGGAAAGTGTAATGATATCCTTGTAGGTATATCTGAGCAGGCATTATGCATCACAGCTGTGATAGTCATTGTAGCATTGTTTACACCAGTGTTAGGTCTGAGTATGTATTGTCCCCCCATGTGCCACTTGGCTGAAGTGTACAGTGTTGCCAGCATGTGTTAGTGAGTGGACAGTACGTGTGTGATGTGTTCATAGGTTCATAGGTTCATAGGTTCATACTAAGCTATCTGCCCTAGGGCATTTACAAGCCTAGCCAGAGTGTGTTTGGCTTTCGCCACCCATTTTAAATGAATTTTGCTATGCCCTTTTTCGAGGTTAGTATAATGTGCCTCTGTCTAACAGTGACACAGAAGTGATACCCGGAGTAAATCTATGATCTCCCATCCACTCATCAAGATTCCTCTTGAAGAGAGTCAATGAGGGACTCTGCCTAACCTGTACTGGGATTTTATTCCAGAGTGAAGGAAGCCTCTGGGTTATGAATCTGTCCCTCCAGCATGTCCTATTTATTTCAGTGCTGAGGGTCAAGTCTCTCAAGCGCGTAGCTCGATGGGATTTGGATTTTCTGAGGTGCAGCATGTCCATTAATTCCGAGTTGGACATGGCTTTATATGTCAGGCACAGATCACCTCTGAGCAGGCGGTATGCCACTGAGGAGAGCTGAAGTTTCTTTAACCGGGCAGCATATGGCATCTGTTTGAGCCATCTGATCCTCTTGGTGAGGTACTTTTGGGGTCTTTCCAGTTGCTGCAGGCGTCTGGTAAGGTATATCCCAAAAGGGACATTGTACTCAATTATGGGCCTGATGAGGGATGAGTAAAGAGGCACGATGACCTCCTTTGATCTAGATGTGAATCCCTTCATGATTAGGTGGGCTATATAAAATGTTTTTCTAACCACTTTGGCCATGTGGTTGTCGAATGAGAGATTGCTATCTACTTGGGTCCCCAGGTCCCTAATTACTTCTTCCGTACTTAATGGATTTCCATCTATGTGGTAATTTGTGGGCACTTTGTTTTTGCTGAAGGGGATGACTATACACTTTTTGGTGTTTAGCTTGAGGCCATGGCTCTGGCACCAGTTGTCTGTTTCTATGAGGACCTTTTGTAGGATGCTTGTGTCAGCTGGAGATTCAATTATGGCACCCAGTTTGCAGTCATCTGTGAACTTGGTCAGCCACAGTCCTTCCATGTTGGCCTATACCTCCGAGAAATATATACCGAACAAGAGAGGTCCCAGGACTGAGCCTGTGGGACGCCACTTGTAACTGGTTTGGAGTCTGATATGGCTCCATCAATTCTAACCATGTGGTTTCTGTCCTTGAGCCAGTTTGCAACCCATCTAGTGACATAGGGGTTTATATTTAAGCTGGTGAGCTTATCTATAATGCCTAAGTGGGGTATTGTATCGAAGGCTTTTGTGAGGTCCAGGTAGGCTGTGTGGACCACCTTCCCCTCGTCAATGGCCTTGTTGACTGTTTCAAAGAAATCGACCAGGTTTAAGAGGCAGGTTCTGCCCTTAACAAAGCCAAACTGGGTAGGATCCAGTGTCTGTAGGCCCCCAATATCTTTATTTATGAGGTCCATGATGATCTTTTCCATAGCTTTGCAGACCAAGCTAGTCAGGCTTATGGGGCAATAGTTTCCAGGATCTGTTGAGGCACCACCTTTGTGGAGAGGGACCACTGTTGCTGTATGCCACTATTTGGGTACATATCCTGTAGTAAGGCTGAGATTGAACAGTAGTTTTATGTTTGGGTTTAGTTCTTCTTGGAGTTCATGTAGGACGCAGCCCGGGACACCGTCTGGTCCCATTGATGCTGTGTTTTTTGCTTTGGAGAGGGCGGCTCTTACCTGAGCATGTGAGATGTCAGGGGGGCAGCACTCTGCTGGGATAGATATTTGCCCTTTTGGTGGGGAAGGGGGGGGAGACGTTTGCGCTGAACCTGTCAGCAGGATGTTGGCAATGTCTGTGGGTTTGGTGTATTTTTTTGTAATTTTGGACTAATTCTGAGCATATCAGGGAATTCCCACCCAGGTTCCTAACATAACTAAAGAAAGCCTTGTGATTATCCTTAGTGTCCTGTGCAATTTTTCTCTCAAAGCTGGCCTTAGACGATTTTATGAGTGCCCGTAGTTTTTTGCTAATACTGATCAGAGATGCCTTCCCTTTTTGGGATTTTGCTCTATCATGTAGTAGCTTCCTCCTTCTATTGTATAGTTTGTTTATGGCTGGGGTCCACAAGACAGGATGCCTGCCTTTGGAGGATTGGGTCTTGGTTTTGTTTGGGATTGCATGATCCATGCATTCCTGAAGGTGTTCATAGAATGCGTTTATAAAGAATTCTGTGGTCTGGGCCGTATTTTCCACAGGCCCGGGGACTTTGAAGGATTCCACCTCAGTTTTGAGGAGTGTGAAATTTGCTTTAGAGAAGTTTTTCACTGTGGTTTTCTGGGCAGGGGCTGGGGTCGGGATGTGAATATCTAGTGAGATTAGTTTATGGTCTGATCTTACCAGTGAGGGATACACTTCTGGTCTGATCAGGTCCAATATGTTTTCCCCTCTTGTGGGAGTGGTAACAAGTTGTTCCATAGCATTTGAGTTTATAAATTCTAGGAACTTTTGGGCTAGGGTGTTGGAGCTAGAGTAATGCTCCCAGTCTATGTTTGGATAGTTGAAATCAACCAATATAATGGTGTTTGGAGAGACCTTCATATTTTCCAGTGTTCTCAGGAAGGCCGAATGGGGTTCCTGGGTTTGGGAGGGTGGTCTGTAGCAGGCTATAAACTGGAAGGCAGTTTTACCCACTGTCAGTTGCACACGGATAGTCTCTGATGCTTTGTGCTGTGCCACCAACCTGGAGGTGTGGGTACCTTTGACGAATATTGATACTCCCCCTCCTTTTGTGGTTCAGTCCAAGTTTTGGGGCCGGAAAACATGGTATGAAGTATAACCTGGTAGTGCTGGGGTGCTCTCCGGAGCCTTGAACCAGGTTTCTGTTACTGCACAGATATCGATGTTCTCCATGCTAAGGAGAGTTTCGAGTGCATGCATCTTGAGGTTTAGACTTTTGGCATTGAGGTGTGCATTACAAATTAGTGGGTGTACATCTGTGAACATGGTGTGTGCACACTGTCTGCATGTACGTGCATTGTGGACATGTGGGATGTGCGACACACCCTGTTCTACACATTGTTAACATCTCATGGTATATTTCGATGGCCAGTATGCATTTTGCTACAGATATGTACTAACATGGGTACACATGTGTGTATGACATGGGTTGGCACTATGCTGTGGGTGATACTGTTGATATCTGTCAATGATCTGCAGTCTGGTAGTATATACCACCTCAACAGCATGACTATAACCAATCATTAGATGATGTCCTGACAAATGACTCATAGTTGTAGGGATCTCAGTAACAGTTGGATCCTTCCAGTACTATACTATAAGTAACCAGTGGTATTGACCGCCACACATTCCTGGGACCACACCTTTGTGGCATATAGCCCTCTTAGGTACATGCAAACACACTAGGGAAATGTCCATCCACATCTGGAAATGCATGCATACTGCATTCCCTGGATGGGACGCATATCCTACACAAGGGTATCATACAGATAGGTACCTGTTGTCCAATACATGCTGTATAGCAGTAAGCCATCTATGGCATAGTCATCCACATTTACTATACATACTATCCCGACAGTACCACATAGGTGGTAGCCTGAACATGTATGTTGGGTACCAATGTGTACAGACAGACACGTGTTATGTCATCTGTCCCTTGGTATCCACATATCCATAGGTATTGTGGGGTCCCTCAGTGTTTCACATAACACATTAGGGGCCTGCATGCATATCCACAGTGCTGGTGTACACCTGTAATGACTGTCCATTATTGCCAGTCGTTGTTGTGTATGAACATGTCTGACATATACCCCAGCAATTACCCTCACTCACAGTACTCTATAGTACATGTCATGGGTGTGTGTGGCAGAGATGTCCTTGGCCACGGATCACTACATTGGCCGGGATTGACGCATACATACATATGTGACCTATGATCCGAGAAGCAGCGGCACAATCTGTCGAAGGTTATAAATGTATTTATGTAGTATGCAGCCTTTACACATGTGTACTTATTGAGGTCACAAGTACACAAATTTATTTGACACGCAGATACCCAATGTGTGCAATGCACATACTGTTTGAAACATATGTCATACCGTAGTAAAAGCAAAATCCACACTGCATTGACCACCTGTGGCACACACAGCGTTTGCAGGACTCAAACCCCTACCTATGTTACGACACTAGAGAGATACACATTAACAGGGCACGCTATATGCAATACTGGGTGGTTTCTGTTCTCCTTGAACAGTTGTAGAATGCTGACATCATTGAACTTTCCAAAGAGGGATGTACCTCTCTTAATGTGTTTTCCCAGTCTCCAAAAAGGCTACTCCTCTCAAAGAGAATCAAACACACACCCCCACACACACACTTAGCATTTACAGGACTGAAACCCCTACCTAATTATGTTATGATGCTAGAGAGAAATGTATTAACACAGCACGTTATATGCATTACTGGGTGGTTGCTGTTCTCCTTGAATATTTGTAAGATGCTGACATCATCAGACTTTACAAAGACGGATGTACCTCTTTTGATGTGTTTTCCCAGTCCCCAAAATGGCAACTCCTCTCAAAGGCAATCACACAAAGCGTTTGCAGGACTCAAACCCCTACCTAACTATGTTACGAAACTAAAGAGATACGCATTAACACGGCACGCTATATGCTTTACTGGGCGTTTTTTGTTTTGCTGGTATATTTGTAGGATGATGACATCATCAGACTGGACATGGTAATGTGTGTACATATTTTTATGCAATCCTAGGAATGATCCATGTAGGTCGGCAGGTATCAACAGCTTGTACAGGACCCCGTGAGACTCACCTTGTGTGATCTATCTGTGGATACATTGACATCCCTTCATATGTCAACACATATCTATGCACAGATTGTTGGTTTTGTGGATGCGACATGTGTCTGTGATGTTGATGAAGAGCTGTTCAAAGTCTATGTGGGACATGTGTAGCTCTGTTCCATGATATATGTCCTGGGTTACTGCCTTACAGACGGTGTAGCATGCTTGGGAACCATGATCTGCACATGAACATACCACAGTTGCTAAGGTTGTGTGTTTGTCGGTTTCCAATAGCTCTGTTTATGACTTTTACTATGATGCACTCCATGGCCTTACAGATCAGACTTTATAGGCTTACTGGACTATACTTCCCATGGTGTGTTATGCACCCACATGTGGGGAGTGCCATATGTTGCTGTAACACATTCGACGGTTCCAGGTCCTGTGGAGGGGGTGAGGCTCAACAAACTGTTCAGGTGCAGGGTCTGTTTGTTCTGTAGTGCATGAATGACACATATTGGGAAACAATCTAATCCAATTGCTGCCATGCTTTTGGCTTTGGGAGGAGCTGTTCAGCCATTCTACACATGATATCTCCTCGTATGATGTCAGGGACTATCATCAGTGGGGGGTGGGTATGTATATATGGGCCTGTCTGACAGGATGTTGGCAATGTCAGTAAGGTACAGTTGTCCCTGACTCAACACATATATGCATGTACATTACTATTTATTACATAGTTGAAGGACATGTCATGATTCTCAATCTGGACTCCTTGTCAGCTACTCTTTACAAAACACCAACAAACCTGAGCACTAATCCCGGTTATACTCTTTTACACACTTAACACCCTACTGATCCTTTGTGATCAGGCTACAGAGTATGTCATCATAATACCCTAGCATGTTCAGGGGTCGGTTTCATGTGTACTCTCCAGTCCAGCTAGTGAATATTGTGGTTATGACACAATGTCACATCTGCCTCACGTACACAGACAACCCGCTCCTCCTCACATCACACTCACATATATGTGTGAGATGTTACAATATTGACATGCAGGACACTGAGCTCTCTTGACCCATGACTGGCATAGTCTATCAGGTGGTGAGGGTAACAACACACACCACATATCAGTCTCAAATACACTGATAGTGACAGCAAACAAACCATATTATCACCTATACACATATTCGGAGGCTCTACATACACTCTGCCTAAGCAGCAGAGACCTCCAAAGCAGACACACATACAACTGCTACCCCACTACAATGTCCACATGTCACACAGTTCACAATGTCAGTGTGCCACACAGTCACTACCCTTTGGGCTAAACAACACACCTGATACACTTGTTATAGGTGACACTTAATGTCAAACACACTATCATCCCACTCACCAGGCCAAACAAGGGAATAGTCACTTTGAGCTGTCTCTCAGGTGCCAGGATCTGCTACATAACACATGCACTCAGGTCACTCCAAAGCAAGTCCAGGACTGGCTCCATCATTGTCCATGATGGTGCGTACAACCTCAGACGTTCCTCCCTGGACCACATGACATGAAACATAGAGGAACTCTGTGATCATGTAGCCCAGCCCAGTATTACCCTGATCTTGTCTAGCATCTTACACTCACCAAGTATGATGTCACAGTATACCAACAAACTGATCATGTTTAACAGCTGGCTAACATATTGATGTTATTCAAAGGGGGTTACAGTGTCTGTCACCCAGGGGTGACATGCTCGACATGCCACGCAGCTTCCCTATGGACAGCTTGCACCTGTCACTCTTGGACTTTTGAATACTGGCTAGGGCACTTGCGGCCACCATACTGCCCTATTTAAGCAGGGCTCAAAGGACAAACCACCTCCATAGACATTACAGAGTACACGACACTGAGGGTAATGCTGCTCAACACCAGATGTATTACCCTCAAATTGGGCCCACTCAGGAATCTCCTCAGTATGGAGGATAGCAATATCTGTGCACTAACAGACACATGGATCAGGCTTCCACATGCAAACCAGCACTACCAGGTTCTATTTCGTACCATGCTTTCTGACCACATAACTCGGAATGGCCAACACAAATAGGGGGAGTATCCATATACATCACAGATATGCATATCTCCAGGTTGGTAGCACTGCACAATGCATCACGGACCATACATATACACCTAAAATTGTGCAAATCTGCCTTTTGGTCTGTTGCCTGCTACAGACCACACTCCCCAACTCAGCAACCTCACAAAGCTTTCCTAGGAACGCTGGACAATATGAAGGTCTCCCCAAGCACCATTATATTGGGTGACGTCAAATACCCACACATTGACTGTGGATAGCACTCCAGCCCCAACACCCTCGCCCAACAGTTGCTACTATTTCTAAACTCATATGCTATGGCACAACTGGTCACCACACCCACAAGAGGGGACAACATATTGGACATGATCATCACTGACATGGGGACTCTATGTTCCACACCTGTGATATACCCCTCATTGGTAAGGGCAGAACATACTTTATCTCACTGGACATCCATATCCCATCCCCACACCCATCCTGGGTAATCTTGGTGAACTTCCCAAAAGCAAATGTCACACTCCTCCAAACCACGGTGGTATCCTTCAGAGTCCCTGAGTCAGTGGTAAATATGGCTCAGACTGCTGAATCCTTTACATACACATTCTATGGACACCTAGTGGATCGCATGGATTGTTACATCCAAAATAACAACTGGACTCACTCCTCCAGTGGCAGTGGACCTGTCTGGTAGACCCCAGCCATTAATATGCTTTACAACAAATGGAGGAAGCTACTACATGATAGAGCACAATCCCAGACAGGGAAGGCATCTGTGATCTGTACTAGCAGACTGCTACAATCACTCAGGTATTTATGTCAGGCACGCTTCTAATGGACAATTGCACCAGACACGTCGGACACTCACAAGGCCTTCTTCAGTTGATTCAGGTAACTGGCTGGACACTCACTGATATGCTGTGTGTTACTGCATACTGACTAAACATACCCTGAACCCACTGACATTGCCATCATCTTGGCAAACAGGTTCAGTGCAGATGTGTCCCCCCCCCCACCATCCCTCCTAAGGTGGTACTGTCAATACCAACAGAGTGTAACCTCCCAGACATCATGAGTAAACAGATGAGTGCTACCCTCCCCTCAGCGGGCAACATAGTATCAATGGGACCAGATGGTGTCCCGGCCTGTGTGGTACACAGCCTTTATGACAGACGTAACACTCACATTACATCACTGTTCGATATAAGAGTTACTGCAGGATATGTACCCACGGAATGGCGTACAGCGATAGTGGTCCCGCTCCACTGAATACTGCCACAACAGACCACAAACAATATTGGCCTAAAAGGCTAACTAGCCTGTTCTACAAAGCTATGGAGTGTATTGTAATGGGACTCATGCACATAGACATGGAAAACCTACAGACACTGGATCCTACACATTACAGCATTGTTGTGGGCAGATCTTGCCTGTTGGACCTGTTCATATTCTTTCAACAGTTACCAGGTCCATCAGTGCTGAGACGGTTGTCCACACAGCCTGCCTGGACCTTGCACAACTCTTCAACACAATACCCCACTCGGCCATTATGCATAGGCTCACCAGCATCAATATCGACACATATCTGACATGATGGATTGCTACCTGGAGCAGGGATAGCACCCACATGCTCAGTGTTGCAGGTGCCATGTCTGACTATACACCAGTTACACATGGCATCCCACAAGGCTCAGTCCTGGCACCTCTCTTGTTCAGTATATATTTGTGTGATGTACAGGCTATCACAGGAGGGATATGGCTGCCCATGTTCGCAGATGACTGCAAACTGGGTGCCATAATCAGCTCTCCTGCTGGCACATGCATACTCATACAGGGTCTCACAGAAATAGGTTGACTGGTGCCTGAGCCATGGTCCATGGCTACATGCCATTAGTTGCATAGCCATCCCCTTTGAGGATGACAAGATGCCCACACATTACCAGATAGGTTGTAATCCATTACATACAGTAGTAGTTGTTACGGGTTTGGGGACACGACCTGTTCGTACTCTCACCTTTGACAATCCTATTGCCATAGTAGTTAGACAGTACGTCTACATAGCCCACCATATCCCACATGGTTTCATATGTTGATCACGTGTGGTCATTATGCCCCTAAACTCTTCACGACCATGCTTGGTTACTATGCCACCTTTGGGATGTACCTTACCTGACACCTGCAGCAACTGTAATGGCCACAAATGTTACTCTTCAAGCAGATGTAGAGGCACACACAGATGCCCTGCACAGTTCTGATACAGTAACTCCAGCTCTACTCAGTCACTTACCACCTACACGGATGTGTTGTGCGCCCATAGTTGAAGGCAATATCTGACCCAGACTTACTGGACATGCTCCACCTCAGGATATCCGACTCCCTTGGTGCTACACACTCCAGGGACATATACCTCAGCACTTATGTTAAAAGGACATACTGGGGGGACAGATTATTATCATAAATCCTCCACTCACTCCGGAATGTAGTCCCGGTTTTGCATAGGCAGAGCCACCCACTGACCACCTACAGGTGACATCTTGACAAGTGGATGGGTGATCGCATGTTTACCCATGGGATATCTTCTGGGTCCCTGCTAGACAGAGGCACAATACACTGAACGTAAATGGGCTATCTTGTGTGACCTACTATTCACAGGCACAGTGCTCTGACTTGACTGGATTGCAGTAGCCAAACACACTCTGGCTATGCTTGTACATCCCCTAGTGCAGATAGCCTAGTATCACCCTCTGAACCTATGATAATTTTCATGATGCACAATGTTTATTGCTGATACTGTTTGCAGGTTTTTATCATCTTTGCTTTCACACTTTATATGAACTGCTTAGGTATCTGCAGAACATATTTTCTTATGGCAGGGTTCCACTATAATATATGTGTCTGTTGTCATATAAGTGTGTGCACAGGGCAGATTGCTCTGTAGTGAGAGGTTCCTGGGTTAACACATGCAACTGCCTGCTATGTGTGGCCCAATGCTGTACTCCAACATGGCCTAAGTGTGTGAGCATGCCCATTTCAGACTGTCAGTGTTCTGTTGCCTGACATTTGTCTCATGTATTCAAGTGTGTGAGCATGTCCAGTGTGACCTTTCAGTGTATTGCTGTCTGAGGTCCACTACATTTGTTGATGTATGTCTACATGTCCATTATTAACATTTGTACTGTGTGTGTTGAAAGTCAGGTTCTATTCTTACTGCAGGTCTCACCTTTGTGTCATAACTCGACAGGGATTATGCTGTGCCTGCAGCATTTCCATGAAATACTTTGCATAGACATATCAACATTTCTTCATACACTGCACTACTGTCATGGTTTAGTGGTTCAGTGCTATGACTATAATGCACAGTATCCTGGGTTCGAGGCCCATTGTCGCTTATATTATCATACTGAGCAGACCAGACTGCTTATGGGCCAGTAGAGCAAATCTGAGCATGTTGGCTTTTGTTCAGCTATGCCCTCCTAGACCCAGCCTTTCCAACATTGCTCAGTATTAACCATCATTGCTGGACATTGGCCAATATTACTCTACATTGACCACATTTGTAGTAGCTGGTGTGTGCGATTTTGTTTACATTGACTTCATGATGGTAAATGCTGTTTAGCACTGCTTTATATTTCTTAACACATGGCAATCATGCCTCAGGTGTTGAAGCAGGGCTGCCTATGTCCGATGCACATACTACACTCCCTATACATGTTTGAAAGCAGGTAATGTCAACGTAGGCATCCCTTTTACTATATGTGCAGGTCAGATAGAGGTATCATTTCCAGAGTTCTTACTGAGCCAGTGTATGTGCTATGCATTGCCTCTTTGCCAAGGCCAAAGCATACTGGGCACACCTCCTTCTGCCTACTGGAGCAGGCTCAGGTTGTTCTTCCTCCGAGTCATGCTCTGCCTGTGATGGCCTTGGCAATGGTGGGGGGCTGTTTGGCCCAGGTCTATGCTGGTCCTGCTGCAGCTGTTTTCGCAAGATCATATTATATAGCATAACACATACCATGACAATTTGGGTACATGTAGTTGGTGTGTACTGCAAGGCTCCACCAGATGTGTCCAGGCACTGGAACCCTGACTGAGCCCAAACACACGCTTGATTACATTTCATGTTTGTGCATGTGCCTCATTATGGTGTTCCTATTCAGGTGTGTGTGCATTTCTGATGGGTGTCATCAGCCACGGCTCCAGTGCATAGCCAGCATCCCCCACTAGGTGACCATGTGGGATGTCCCCATTGGCAAATGTCTGGTACAGCTGCATCAGATGCCAGATATGGGAATCATGGTAGCTTCCAGGGCATCCAGCACACACATTCAGTAGTATGCCCTGGGCATCACACATGACCTGGCAGTTGATGGAGGGGAAGCCCTTGGGGTTGAAGTAGACCCTACCCTTCTCACCGGCTGGTGATTTGATTCATATGTGCATGCAGCCTATTGCACCCACTACCTCAGGGTATTCCGCTATTTGCTGGAAGAGACGCATATTGCTGGCCAATACCTCATGCGAATTGGGGAAATATACATGATCACCAACATGTGCTGACATGGCATCCAGGAACTGGTGCAATACCCTGGATGCTGATGTCTGTGATATCCCCATCATATCACCAGTTGGTCTCTGGAAGGTACCTGTTGCTAATATACTTAGGCCAACACATACCTTAGTTTCCAATGGGATGGGTTCCCCTCTATTGGTTCTGTGTGTGAGGCGTGGCCTGCACAGCTCAACAATTTGCTGCAAGGTGTCTCTGTGCACTCTACAGCGCTCCACTATATCCAGCTCATGTAGCCCCTGGTAGGTAACCCTGGGCCTGTACACTCTTCTCCGTCTCCTCACTGTGGGTTGTCCGGCAGCATTTGCATTATCACCACCCTCAGCATGTTGCATATGTCGCCTTATAACAGCAATGGCAGCCCCTAACATTTTTTGTCTCTGTGAGGCCTTTTCAATTTTCACTTCTATTAGCTTACTGCAGTGTTGCAGTGTCTCTTGAGCGAAACATAATGGACTGTTGTTTGCAGACTTTTAAGTGCTGGGCTGTGCTGGGCTAGTGTTCTGCCTGGGTTATTGCCTGACTCTGATTGTTTTCACCTGCTAGCTCTGCTCATACTCCCTGGTAACGTCCACTATTTCGCGTGCTTCCTATTTCCTTCCTCAGGGGGGAGCGCCGCGCACATAAGCGTGAATACGCGCACAGCAGCTAACACATGCGCACACATGCTTACATGGACTAAAGCTTGCTTATTCTTCTTAAAATGCACGCACACCCGTGCAAACACACTTACAACTGTTTACACAGCCTTACATATGCTTACTCCAGCTTACACGCACGCACACATGCTAACACGTGCACATACTGTCTTACTCAGGTTTACTGGCGTGCACACGCGCACATGCATGCTCAGCAAGAAACTTTGGTGTTATCCACGGCATACACCTTCGATTTCTTGACTTTACCTGGTCTACCTGTTGACACACCTCTTTCACTATTATGTAAATGTAAGCTGACACATGACAGTCTGCTCCAATGAGTGTCAATCCTTTCATACATACCCCCATCATGTTGTCACCTATCTTCTACTCTGTTACTCCCCTTATCCTACTCCTACACTTCACTGACTCTGCTCATTTGCTATGTAAACTTGTGATTCACTATCCTAACTCTCATTTGCATAGGATTGCCTATTAATGCTTAGTTACATCTCTTATTCTGAGCTTTCCCCCTTAGCAACCTCTACTCAGTGGCCATGTTGTCTTCAGCCTGCCATTCCCTTGCATTGTAAATTCATTTTTGCTATAACATCCACATTTGTGGATCTTAATTACTAATTGTCTGCTTTTTAGGGCACAGCGCGTTTGCGCGGGGCTGCGCTCCGGTTAAACCCCGGAGATCGGGATAAAAAAAAAAGTTATTTTATTTTTAATTTGCATCACTTCCCATTGCCAATGGCCATATTTTTGGCCATTGACATGCTTCCTCCTGTGAATGCATGCTTTTTTCCAGCTGTCACAGCTCCGTTTTGCTATTTGCAGAACCGTACTCATTTATCAACTGAGTACATTTCTGCAAATAACACTACTCCTACTCGGACAGGTTCAGGTTTCCTGGATCACAAATTTACCTCATTTGTATGGCTTTCTCCTGCAATTGAGGTAATTTGCATATCCCAGCCATGTCCGTGTAGGACTAGTTTGGTAGCTCAGTTGCACGCCCCTACCGGCTGTTCCTGGATCGCTCGGCAGACATTTTGGCTGCATGGAGTCTTACTCTACTCTAAGACTCCATGCAAGCCTTCATGAATCCAGCCCAATGTCTGGAAAGATCTTGTTGTAAACATTAATGCCATAGGTTGTCAGGATGCCGCTGATTGGACTCAATGAGACCTTAACTGGAAAGGTTTTATGGTAATTGTTAATGCCATAGGTGGACAGGATACTAGTCCTACTGAGACCATGTGTGGAGAGACTGTGTATCAGACATTAATGCCTTAGATGCAAAGGATGCAGCCCACTGAGCCTGCTGAGACAAGGTCTTGAAAGATCTTATGACAGACATTACTGCTGCAGGTGGATAAGATAGTATGTACACAATAGTCTGCTACAGAGCCATCAACATCAAAGATAATGCAGAGAGAAAAAGATTGTCCATCTGGTACTGCAAGGTAGGTCAATGGATGCTGGGTCATCATTTGAGCCCCCTCTAAAAAACATGGCAAACTTTCTGGCCTCTGTCAGAGGCAAAGACATTTTGTCATGGTCCCACAATTTGGTGATAGTACTAGATGTTTGAGAAGAGATTTGCACAAAGATTGTCCATAGAAGTTGCTGCAAGAATGCAGTAGTACTCCTGTATAGCATTATAATGACGTTCCCTTGCAGCAGTATTCACTAGCCAAAGTAGTAAGGCTGTCTGATTTACTAAGTCAGGGATTTAACCTGCACAAGATATGATGATATTTCTATGTCCAGTTTGCAAACAGCACTATTCCTACATGTGAATTTTGATGTATGTTTCTTGTTCTGGGCTGAACTAATACAGGACATTGCGCTTTGGCAAATCATTGATGACTGAAGTCACTAAATAATAACAGGCATTTGAATTTTATATCCTTCAGGAAAGAATACAAATGGAAACACATTATTTTACCAACCTTTTACATTTATCAGAGCAGTATTTAAAAGTGTCCCTATTTTGGGGGCCTTGGTTCCCTCAAATATTTGTCTTTGTCCAGATTTGTCGTGCTAAGAAGTTAAGAGTTGGACCACTAAAGCACATCACATACTCAGACATGTGATCTACAAAAGGCTACTTCAGGTGTGTTAAAATATACAAAGTTGACTATCTCAGAATCATTTGTCAGCACATCCTTGAAAATTTAACCACAGCAGGCAACACTAGAAAGATTTGTAATGATTGCATACTTTCATCTTTCACAATAGTACAATCTTTTTCAAAACTATGATGTTAGCTGCTATACAACATGGCCCACTTGACTGTTTGACTACTGAACAAACCACACAGAACATTTAAAGTAATTGAAATAAAACTTACTGTAGATGAGAAATAAATCCAAGGTATACTACATAATATATTTACATGTAAAAATCTTTAAGTTGAAAATTTAAAAAATGTGAAAAATATATTTAAACAATATTAAAAATGCAATCTCACCTTAGCTTTGTGGAAAATAAGTTTGTTTTTTTTCCTTAAAATTTTACAAATTTTGGAAATTTTAATGGAATTACTTGACATCTGCTAGTTTTTGTCCAGGACTGAAACTGACTTAAAAGAATTTATAGAATTTCTTAGTGGTACTACATCCTTTTAAGGTTCACATGTAATCTTTTATTGCTGATTACTTAAGAGTATGTGGGGTATTAAGCTAATGAAAAGTAATGTTAAATTATTTTCCACAATTTTTCACAAACACACTTATTCTAACACATTTTCTATTCTTTAATAGCTGCCACCCCTTAAAACAAAACAAAAAAAAAAAAACTGAGTATAGTTAAAGGCCACTTTGTTAGCATGATATCAATGATTTCAGATGAAAATATACTACTTCAGGAAATTTCTAAGTCAAAACAGATGTTTATGGACAGAGCCTACCCCAAGTCATTCATAGACAAGAATTGGGATGAAGTGCTTGGCAAGTATAAAAAATCTATAGGCCCATTTAAGGAGGAAATGACAACACTAAAACAATGGCAGCAACAAAACTCCAATATACATTGTGGCAATATTATGACCACCTTTTCTCCTAATAGTGGGGTTGTTACATATCTTATAAGGAAGAATTTGTAAATGTCTAAAGTAGACAACAGTTTCAGTAAATCACTTTCCCCTTCAGTAAGAGTCAGTTTCAGGAGAGGACCAAATATTAACAACTTGGAGAAATTGTTCCCCATAATAAAAGAAAAGAGAGGGACATTTAGATGTAATGTTTGCAATATTCCCTTCATAACTCTCCTAGTTTCATCCTTTCTTTCCAGCTTACTCTACTTTCTTCCTCTTTTAACTCAGGATAGCTCAGATATTTAGCATCCAACAATGTCTATCCATACAATATTGTATTTATGTTCACTCTTGCTACTCGGCAAATGTCCAGTTATGGCTTGCTCCCCGAGGGATGTCTAGATATCTCAGTTTCTGTGAAATGACTTAACTCTTAATAAAACATCCTTCTGATTAGTCCAGTGCTTTTCAATATTTAAATACCATATTGTTGTTGACCACTGTATTCTTGTATGTGGCTGTTAATTTATGACTTTTTAACTATTTTTTATATTTTTGTATTCATTTCATTGCATTCATACTTTTGTATCTATTGTAGAGCTTTTCTCCCTGGGCATCTGCTGAAAATGGGCTAACAGCCCAGTTAGACATCCCCAGTAAACAAATGGAAAATAAAATATATAAATAAATAAAATAAACATAAAAAAATAAACATTTGCATCTATACTATACAGGGTGACAGCTTTAAATTAGGATGGGTTATGGATAAACATAATTTATAAAATACTTGTACTTCAATGGGAGTGGTACATGCAGCTGCATGCCACTCGTTAGGCCTTTTACACAGGAAAAAAAGAAAGGACAATAAAGGAACATGTACTTGAGCACATATATGATATAAAAAGAATATATATTAAAATTGCCATGTACAAATACTTTTTTAACTGCACTGCTTTCAGAAAGTTTAATTTCATTATTTTGGAAAGAATAAACCAGATTCTGAAAGGGGGTCTCAGGCAGGAACTTTTATGGCAGCTGAAACTAGATGCCTGTTATCCTCCAGTTATCACTGAGAATGTATCACTTCTATGTTATTTCAAATGGAAGGCTGCTGGATTATGATTTTGAAAGCAGTTTTAAATATATATGTTTTCACATTTCACCTTAATTTTTCAATTTAATATTTTTATATATGATTATGCTGTTTAGTATTCCCTGCTTTTAATCTGATTATTTTCTATTTAATATATTTTTATTCATTGTATTTTTCTTGTTCATGTACATTTAAATGCCCTATGCGGTCTGTTCAGTAGTCACATGATTAAGTAGCCCATGTTATATAACAGCTTGGTAATGGAACAGTTAATGTCATGGTTCTGAAGAAGTCTGTGGCTTTTGTGAAAGACAAAAGCAATTAAACATTAATTTTTTTTTGCTACTGCTGTGATTGCTTTTTAAGGGTGCACTGATAATTGATTCTGAGCTTTGTAACATACTCAGATATCCAGTGACACTTGTGTTTCACAAACTCTTTTAGAGTACTTTAATCAGTACTTTCATACCGGTAGTAAAAGACAGATGGTCTGTCACCTACATATGCTATCCCTACATTAGTTAATTGTCTTCTTAACAAAATCCAAATGCATTTGCTATAAGTGGTAGTTTAAAATTCTGGCTTATTACAGTTAAGTCACACCAGCTGCCTCTCCAATAATACATCATTCATTATTTACTAACCAAAATAATATAATATTTCACTTCTGTGCCAAATTAATCAAAGTATCTAGTATCACTTTCAGCTTTAGGCTAATTAAAATAACTAGAAAGTCACCTTACCATACCAGCTGTATGTACATTCATGTATTACTAAAAAACCAAATCAGAAATGATTAAATCATTGTTTGTAAGTTTTATTAGACCTAAACCAGAACATGGAATAACAATCTGGACACCTTATAAGAAAACATGCATGAGTAAATCGGAAAGAGTACAGTGGAAATATATCAAGGATATCCATCCATGTATGTAAAAATGTATACTATGAAAGATTAACATTTCTGAACTTATAAAAATGTCTCATATAGATATTTAACAGCAGACATTACTTATAAAAGGTGTTTGCAACCATCTACCTCTGGGAATGTTTAAGCTTAGCAGAGAGTATTAAGGAATCATCAGGCAACCTACTTAGAAGATTATACAGGAATGACAGATGTACTAATTTGTTCACTGAAAGAGTAGCTGATATATGTAATAGATTTACAAATTATATTAAAGCAATCACTGTATAGATATTTTTGAAAACAACTTGGACACTTGTTATAGGAATGACTGTTCTGATATATTGGCATACTAGAAAGGCATTATTGCCTTTGCTTGAAGTATTTGTATATATGTCTCTCTGTATGTAATGATGTATGAAAAATAATTTGTAAAAATCTTTATGCCTTTATAGGATAAATGTTTTTCATTTATTAGTGGATCTATTAAACAAAACCCCACCTCATGCTAATCATTGATGTGAAAAAAAACAATAAAAGTATTTTAAATGCATCAAATTAAATTATTACCTGAAAAAGTAGTTCATAACAGGAATATAAAGCAAGCCATTACTCAAGCTAAATCTCCTTATTTAAGATTTTAGGGCACTCAAAATCCAATTTCTTTATAACCAAAATGTATTTTGCTTGAAGTGAATAACTTGTTAGGAAGGACTAAGGCACCATTCCAACCTAACATAATGCATAAAAGTTACACATTATAAAATGGCAGCACCATATCTGAATGGTTTGCCAGCATTTCAAAAGTACAGCTCACTCTTTTGGGTGATTATTACTTAATACTTTTCTGATGTTTAACAGTATGTAAAATAAACCCCCACCCCATTTTATTAAAAGTAAAAATGCAGGCAATAATTTACTCTTTAAGAAAATTGCCCAGTTATGGGAATGACCACTTTGATATATTGGAAGGCTAGAATATTATTATTGCCTGTGCTTGAAGTATTTGCATGTATGTCTGTCTGTATATATGTCTGTCTGGTTTTGTCATTTCCAAAATCTTAAAATATTGTGATCATTTTATAACTAAACCCATTCAGTACCTCATTATCATAGATTCATAGATAAGTACATGATTAGCTATCTTTGCCAGACATTTTAAGCCTAGCCAGTTTCTCTTTTTGTGCTCAAAGCAACCTATCCCATATGGCCATAGACTGACCTTACCAATCCCATGGTCACTAATTATGCATTACCCTAATAAAAATAAATGGGAGCATACCACAGATAATTTGAGGGGACCTGTACTTGGAGTAAAGTATTTATGAGCTTTCTCTGTCCATTAGTAGTAGGGGGAAATAGTCCTGGGGTAAGTTTTCTTTTTCCCATCCATAGATCTAGGTTGTGCTTGAAAATGGACAGGGATGAACTTTGTTTTATATGGATAGGGAGTCTCTTTCACAGCAGCAGTATCATCTGTGAGATATACCTGTCCCTCCAAACCATTCTGTTGATGTTGCAGAACAGGTTTAGAACCTCTAGACTTATTATTGCTGATGCCAATTGTCTTGCTGATGTGCAGTAAATCCATCAGTAATAGGTTGTAGTATGCCTTGTATGCCAGATCCACGTCACCCCTTAGCAGTCTGTATGATACCTGGTATAATGACCGGGCTTTGAGTCAGTCCATGTAGAACATGTTGGTTAGGCCTTGTTTCCTTTCGGTAAGATATCTCTGTGGGTGTTGCAGTAGCTGCATGTGTATGGGCAGATACATGCAAAAGGAGGCATTATACTCAATGACTGGCCTAACAAAGGCTGAGTAAAGGTGGACATTGACATCTCTAGATCTAGACACAATCTATTTGACTATAAGCTGTGCAGGATAGAGGGACTTTCTTACAGCAATAGACATATGATGGTCAAAAGTTAGGTCACTGTACACATAAGTTCACAAATCCTGAACAACGAGGTCAAGTCTTAGGGGTATATTGTCAATGTGGTAGCTCCCTGGGTAATCAACTTTCCAAAAGATACAATAATGCATTTTTAGCATTAAATTTCACTCCATGATTTTGACACGAGTTGTTTATTTGAGACACACCTTCCTGCATGATGGTTAATGCGTTTGGGGGTTCAGTGATTGATCCTAGCTTGTAGACATCTGCACACTTTGTCAGCCAAAGCTCTTTAGTATTGACTTTTACTCAGAAAAGTATATGCCAAAAAGGAGAGGTCCCAGCACAGAATCCTGGTGGACTCCACTGGTGACTTGTCTCTTTGTGGAGGCAACTTCCCCTATGTTGATTAACTGTGTCCTATATATGAGCCATTTGGCAATCTAGTGGATGACATAGGGATTTATTCACAATTTATTTAGCTTTTTTACTATGCTTGAGTAGGGAATTTTGTCAAAAGCTTTAGCCAGGTTGATGTATGATGTGTGTACTATTTTGCCTTCATTCATTGCTTTGGTGACCTTTTCAAAAAAATCTATGAGGTAAGTAAGCATGACCTGCCCTGGATGAAGCCAAAGTGAGACATCTTCTGTGTCTGGAGATTCCCTATGTCCTAACTGATTAATTCCATGATAAGTGTTTCCATGGCTTTGCATATGAGGTTGGTCAGACGTACGGGTCTGTAATTGCCTGGGTCTGTGGAATGCACTCCCTTATGCAGGGGAATGACTGTAGTTTTCTCCATTCATTTGGTACAAAATCTATATGGAGGCTAAGACTGAACACTGTTGTTAGGGATGTGGGTAAATTGTGCTTCACCCTGCTATTAATTAAGGCACTGTCCTTTACCTTAGGATTACATTTATAATAACACCTCCCAAGCAAGGGAACCCATTCTCTTTCTCTCAACTCATGTCATCCTGTCTCTCCTTTCCAGTTTCAGAAATTACATAATGAGCTATTTGTTCTTTGCTCACTTCCTGTCTTAAGTGTTTTGAAGTAAATTCCCACAGCATGGCTTCAGAAAAGGTTATCGTAATGTACTGCACCCTGCCACACTAGCTTTATTCTCATTAGCCCAGATTAAGGGAACTCAGTGGTGTTATCTCTACTTACCTTACTAAAGATTAGTTCCAGTTAAACACCCTTTCCTATACAAGAACAGGCTATTGGCTATCACCACTGAGAGTGATCTTGATTAGTCTCCAGCAAAAGTGGAGAATTCCCCATCCTATCCCTGACAGATTAACTTAGAAGTCCCACAGGGCTCTGCCCTTATTCACTTATAGCATTTATCTCAGGCATTTTTAGTGTGGTATACAATGACTGGCCATTAACATTCAAAAGCGAGCATTCTGATTGGTTAGTGCAACCAGCGTGCTCATTGCACATTGAAAATATGCCAACAGTAAAAGTCTGGCTGCTAAAGTATCATTGAGCAGCCAGACTTTTTTTCTGTTGGTATGTGGTAGACACCTATTAGTATGAAGGAAAGAAAGTCTGAAACAGAAATGCATGTCATTATTTAGTGACTTTGTTCCTCATAAAATTTGTAGTTTTCCAACAAATCACTGAGTAATAAGTCACTAAATAATGACATGCATTTCGGTTTCAGACTTTCTTTACTTCAGACAATGCAAATATTTCTCAAAACTTTCTATGTTTATAAGAGCAACATTACCCATTCCTCACTTTATTTATACTTTTGTCCACATTTCTTAAAATAAGAGGTTGAGAGATACTTACGAGAGCAGAGAAAATACAAGAACAATCAGGTACATTCTGCAAAACTAAAAAAATACCTGATTTTCCTTGCAGTTTCCCTGTCTCTTTCTCTCTCATAACTCCAAACTGTCCTCCAGAGGTCACAGTTTTCTTTTTCCAAAAACAAAAAGCAATGAAGATCTTGCCTCCATTGCTTGCTTCCCAAAGCACTGATGTTCTGTGTTAATATGGGAACAGATTCCTATATGCATACTCTGTACACCAACAAAGCAGTGGAATCAGGAATCAATGTAGAAGAACACCACAGCACCATTATATAAAGACATTGTTTAAGAAAACTATGCAATTTCTTTCTTAAATAATATCATTGTAAAATAGCAGTAACCCATGGCTGGGTGCGGGTAGTGCTGGATTTACCCACACCTAGCCATGGGTTATTGTTATAATATTTCAACATTCTTTTATACTATTGATATTGCCATCTTAGCTTTGAATTAATCCTGCACTTGCATTAAAAACCTAGTTAGAAGTTTTCTCAAGGCAGATTAAATTTGATCTGTTTCTTTATGTTTATTGTTAAATTTCAAGGCAATTGAAGCTATCCTGTTTGATCTGATTAACAGCTTATCCCAGGTGATTTTACATTCTGTAAGACATTTTAAATGTCTAGGTTTCTATCTCAATTCACAATTCATCTTCTCTTCTTATCTGAGCTTTATAGCTATTAAAAAGCCCACATGTAGACACAAAACGCAAGAAGCAGCATTTCAAAAGGTATATGTCTGCTTTTTTCCATTATTAAAATGTAGCTTCCCGTTTCTGAATGAAGGATTCCCCCCAAGCTACAACAGATTTCAAACTCTGCTTAACAATTTCTGTAAAGGTGTGAGTGATTCACTTTACCATTTTCCACTGACATAGCTCTTGCATAAAACAAATGTTTCTGCATTCAGACTGAGAACCTCTCTTCCTACTTAGTGATATCCAAAGTCATAAATGTAACCACTATCACCTAGAAGTTTCTTCCATTAAAAATAGCTGATAACTTTCATCAACAAATGGCATCTCTTTTACTATCCTCATCTTAAATGATTTATAACTATGCTTCATAAAATAATTCTTAAACTTAGGAGGGGGGATTCAATAAAGCCTACATGGATTAATTTTCTGTGTAGGCATAGTGGCACAGAGCTTACTCAGAAGTAAGCAGCTGTGTGATCCTGTAAACAGAGCTGAAGGGTGTGCATGAGCTTGCCAACATGGAAATGTCCGTGGCATGCAAATCACCTCATAAGCAGGTGAATTGCATGCAAATGAGGGTGCAGAGTGATCTGGCAAGCAGATAGGCAGTCGTGCAGATCCCGTGTAGATGTCAGAAGTGTACAAGGAAAAATTCTATGCAGATAAAATTAAAAAAGTGAACAGAAGCTGCAAAAGCCCTGTTAGAAAGTCAGAAATAGAAAAGCAGATACAGATATGTGCAAAACTATGCCCTGTGTGTCCAAAAAGTAATGAAACAAATTTTAAAATAAATGTTTTACTTTTAATACCCATATAATGCTTGCTAGGCACACAGCAGTGAGCAAACATGTCAATATGCAAAACAAAAAATATTTAAAAGTGTAAAAAAAAAAAAAAAAATGTGACAATAATGCATTATAGGGTCATGCATGGAGTATGTACAATGGTAGATGTCTGTGGTTGCTAAGGAGGCAGGTCCTGGAATAGTGTAGTATCCAGGGTGTGTGCACAGATCTGTATGCAAATGAGTTGAGTTACTGAATAGCAAAAATGGGTATCTGTGCCCACATTACCATGTTGGTTTCCACAGATGAGGTAGCTGACAACAAAAAGGGGTGTGTGTCTATTTCTTTAAACACATTGGAGCACAGCAGTGCCTGTTTGCATGCTGCGCTGCTGAGCTGATCATGGGGGGGGGGGGTGTCCAGTCCTGTTAAGCTGTGTTTAGCTTTGGGGCACATGTTTAAGCTGGTTTGAGCTATGCTGAGTATGCCTGTCCATGGGGGGGTGTCTATTGATTGCTGAGCATTGTTTATACCTGCAGTGAGGGTTTGCGCACCTCACCACAGCGCTTAGCAAGGAATGCTGCCAAAAAAAAAAAAGAACTTTGCTGAGAAAGCCAATCATATATAAATTACTGTTTACTTCTGTTCCACCTAAACTGGGCCATTCCAACCCCTTAATGATGTACATGGCAGGTGGAATGCATCATAGTTAGCTAAGCACAGAGGTTGCATCTGCAGCAGAGCACTATAAGGTATGCATATACCTTGCAATCTGATTTCTCCCCATATTCTGTACCAATGGAGAACAGACTTGAGAATTTCAACTGAGAGAATGCTACAGGCTGCTACAGCTCTGCTACATCTGTATGTGCTAGATGCTGAGGTCAGTGTTGATGCTGCTGCTGCTGACAATAGGTCTAGACTGAGAAAGAAAAGAGTGTTTATGCCCAGGGTAACCTCCCAGGGGCTACTTGAGCTGGAGATTGTACAGCCCTGCAGGGTAGACAGGGGCATACTACAAGAACTCACTGAGCTCTGCTGCCCTCAACTCAGACCCAGAGCCAACAGAGGGGAACCCATCCCACTGGAAACAAAGGTATGTGTAGCCCTTAGGATACTAGCTACAGGTACTTTTCAAAGACCAACTAGGGACATGATGGGGGTCTCACAGGCATCAGCATCTAGGGTACTCCACCAATTCCTGTATGCCATGCAAACACATGCCATTGAGCACATTTATTTACCCCACACCCCTGAGGAGAGGGCCAGGAGTATGCATCTCTTCTACTGTGTAGCACACTACCCTGAGGTACTGGGTGCCATCAACTGCACTCAAGTCCACATCAAAACACTGCCTGGTTTGGAGGGTAGAGTCTACATCAACAAGAGGTATCACTCCATCAACTGCAAGGTCATGTGCAATGCCCCAGGGCATTATCATGAATGTGTGTGTGATGGCAGCCCTGGTAGTTATCTTACCTCCCATATCTGGCATGCATCACAGCTGCACCAGATGTTTGCCAGGGAGGACATCCCATATGGTCATCTACTGGGAGATGCTGGGTACGCACTCGAACTGTGGATGATGACACCCATCAGAAATACACACACACCTACCAAAGAATGCCATAATGAGGCACATGCATAAACTAGGAACATCATAGAGTGTGTGTGCTTGGGCTGCTCAAGTCACAGTTCCAGTGCCTCGATATATCTGGTGGAGCCTTGCAATACTCTCCAGCCACATGTGCACAGATGATCACAGTATGTGCCATGCCACACAATATGACCCTGTGGAAACAGCTGTGGCAGGATCATCACAGAGAAGGAACACACTGCCCCCCACCAGTGCCTAGGTCCCCACAACCACACCCATAGAGGGACACGGAGGAGGAACCTCAAGAGGCTTTCCCTGAAGGCAGACATAGGCATGTCCAGTATGTTCTGACCTTGGCCAAGAGGCAATGCATAGAACATGCACTGACAACCTAGGGTCCTAGGGACTGACACCTTACTACAACTCACATACATAGTAAAAAGGATGCCAGCCACACTACACAACCAGTACCTAAGCATGTACTGGATGTGTACTACATGCTTTAGACAGAGTCAGCATTGAAACATAGGTCTCTCAACTGCTGCGTTCACAAGGTAAGTCACTTTCCTTATACATCACATATACAGGGTACTAGATTATGGTAGCATATGTATGGACCTGCTGCATGTATGCAAGGGAATAGAGTGGGCTACATGGCAACTTGCAGAGATCTAACAGCCACTTGGGACAACACTTTCTCTGTCCAATACTGAGTTCTCCATAATAATCATTAGGACACATACCTAGAAACTTCACTACATTTTGCAACAGTGGGGTCACAGGACAAATGCATGACTGTCAATGCCAGAGTCCTTTACTCCAAACACATCTGTGGTCCCATACAACTGCAGTAACAGAGTATATTTGCAAGGATATATCAGCAGACCACACATTTCCAGGGTTGTGACATACACCCCAGCCACATATTTTAATATTTTATTCACAAAACGCAGGGGTCAGTGTATGTATGCTATTGATAGTGTGAAGAATAAAACCTCTCTTTCTCTCACTGGCAGCTGGTGTGGCTCACTGGGCTAAGAACATTAGCATGGGTGATGGTGTTGATGGTTTGAAGCTGGCAGCATCTACAGCTTTTGCATGAGCTACTCCTGTGGTAGGAGTCCCACAGACTGTCATAATGCTGCAATCTATTACTGCAAGACAGCTGGACAAAGCCAGAGAAAATGGGGGTACAGAGGGCCAAACCTACAGACAAACATTATACATGGTCTGAGTAACCAAGAAGGTGGCTTGTATAACAGCAGGTTACAACAAATCAGATTAGCTCTGGATGTAACGGCCATCACTTAAATGTCTCAGTAGTTGCAACACTTCAGTGCCTGCATTTTACAGTATAGTATCAGAAAACCACAACTGTATGATGAACAGAGCAAAAATATGGGGCAACAGTGTGGACATTCTGCAAAAACATGTACAGGGAGAGGTACACAAACTGTCACCCTGTATGGGGTGTGATAGCATATACCCGAGTCACATCAAACCCCTCAACCTCTTGCAGCAACAAATCTGACCAAAGCCATGAATATAGTGGGACAAAGGGCCAAAAACAGAGGTAAGTGTTAAATATTGCAATTATAAATGTAATGTAAAGAACTGATAGAATAACAGGTCTTGCATTACCATGAATCTCCTGAACTGTCTAGACTCTGAATCTCAAATATCTGTCATTATTTCCTAATGTCACTCTTTAATGATTTGCCATTAATGTGCCAGAAAACCACAATGTTATGTATCATGGACCACAGATATGAGGCAAATATCTGGACATTCTGTGCAAATTTGTACAGTTGATGATAGGTATGAGTCACATACTATGTTCAGCAAACAGCCGATGAATGCCTTGAACAAAATAGTAGGGAGGTGCTGGAGTGTGGAAACAGGTGCAGAAGCCAATGGTCTGCAGCACACAAAATCCCGGACTGGAGTACAGGTAGGTCTGGCCTGGAGTCACCTTGTAAATACTGACAGTCACCCTGGGCATGCTCCTACACTTAGTTAACTTGAGCCCATATCTCTTGCCTCTTCCCCCAAGGAACAGTTATGTGAAAATATGTCTGTGCATACAGACAGCTATGTATGTCTCCCCCTATCCCCTTCACACATGATTACCCTAACTATCAGTATGTGGCATATATATATATATATATATATATATATATATATATATATATATATATATATATATATACTTCTATCAATCCACATTGATTTTGATAGAATACTTCTATCAATTTCCAAGACTTTAACATTCTCTCATTAAACTCCATAAAGATTGAACTCGTAACCAATATCAAACTCTTAGGGGTTATAATTGACAGCACTCTAAAATTCGATCTTCATATCCATTCCAACATTTCTGAAACCCACAAAAAGCTTTGCCTCCTATACAGGCACTATAAATTCCTTTGCTCTGCTACTAAACAAGCCCTTGCCCACTCTTACCTGCTTCCTTCTCTAACCTACAGTGCTCCTCTACTAACAAACCTGCAGTCCTCTTTAAAACTGAAGTTAGAATCCTGTTATAATGAAATCGCCAAATTTGCTTCTAACTGTCGTTACTCTACCCATCATTGTATAGCCTTAAGGCATCACCGCTGGCTTGAATTCCCACAATTCCTGCTACATCTCCAACTAACTACTTCTCATAGACTAATATACAAACCGCAAAACTGCCCTGCACTCAACTCCTTATTTACCCCTTACTCCCCCACTAGGTCACTATGCTCAGAAAATCAAAACTTACTTCAGGTCTATAAACCAAATCTTCCAGTTAGTAAACTTCTGTATTCCTGGACTATGGCCAGGCACTGGAATAATCTCCCCTCCACTGTATGCTCTGAACAACACCCCTTCAAATTCAAATCTGCCCTCCAAAATCACCTTCTTTCCAACTGCATTTGCAACTGCAGTACCCTCTGTAATGCTGTCACCTAACCCTCTCTCCTTTATTAGCACTCCTTGTACTGCTCTCTTCATAAATAGCGTATGATCTTTGCTGCCTCTAAAATCACTTTTCTGTCCTGTTGCTTAATCGTACTACTACATTTTGTAGCAGCTAGTTTGTATAGTAGCATTATAGTTGTAAGCTGTACCTCCTCACTGATATATTGCATGATAGACTCCACTGTAGATACTGTAACTACCTTGCGGTAGCCACCTCTGTACTGTTATGTAAATTTTCTATATAAGAACCAGTTTTTCTGTGTAAAATGTTCCTCATTACTGGTATTATTTATTTCTTGTAGTAACGTTTGTAAGTATAGTAACCACCTTGTGATGGTTCCCTCTGCAATGTAAAGTAGTTTTCCTTATTGTATTAATCTACTGGAGCTTTTCTCCCCGGACCTCCACTGAAAATGGGCTCTCGTCAGCCCAGTGGACTTTCCCAGTAAACAAATGTAATAAATAAATAAAAAGAAATATATATATATATATATATATATATATATATAGTTAAATAATCTGTGGACTGCTATAGACTCTCCACACATATCTATATAACACATTTACATAATGTACACACACAGCAAGAGTTAACATGACATCCCTGTTATGCATATATATATATATATATATATATATATATATATATATATATAATGCTATAATGTTGGAGTTATCTTTACCTACACATCACAACAGTTGTCTGATGGTAACAAACCAAAGCCGCAAAAGGACAGAATCCACATACCCACAGAACTCTGTGCCTGTGGAATGTCACTCTGTAGACAGACAATGGTGAGCACATAATGTAATGTGCAATGGTTGCAATGCAGGTCTTTGACAGGCCATATTGTCCATGGCCAGTTGCCAACCTACCAAACTGCAACCAGCCAGATATGGCCATACTGGGAACTGTACACACATAGCAAGGGTATTAACAGGTATCCCACTCTTATGATAATAGAGACAATAACAGCAGCACACTGGAGCACTCTTCAGGCCATGCATGCAGTCTAATACAAGGCCACTTTGCATGGACCACAAGAACTGTGGTTGTATCAGTAAATACAACCGACTTAACCTGTGGTACATGCAATAAGTACTATGAGCTATAATGTGTATTACTAGATAGGGAGGGTTCTAATCTCACAACAGGTAATTCTGTGTGTGTGTGTGTGTGTGTGTGTGTGTGTGTGTGTGTGTGTGTGTGTGTGTGTGTGTGTGTGTGTGTGTGTGTGTTTGTGTGTGTAGATATATCCTCTGCAGCAGTAAAGACATGTCTATCTGGCCTATGTTTGTACAATGGTTATTCATTTTATGACCCCATGACTAGTTGCTTTCCTCAACAGTGGCCTCCTTTACAAAACTTGCTGATGTCCACCAACTTAACAGCACTGGCTGACAGTCCAAGTTCAAATAATTTCTGTAGTTCATGCAATAAGTTCTGCAAGCTGCAATGTGTGTTATTAGATAGGTAGGGGTTCTTGTCTCACAACAGCCAACACTTTGACAGTGTGTAAATATCACTCCTTGCACCAGTACAGACATGCCTTTCTCTGACCAATTGTTATACATTTTAAGGCCCTGTGACTACCTGATGGACTCTACATTGGCCTCCTTTACAAATCCTGCTGATATTAACCACCATAACAAAACTGACGGACAGTCTAATTTCATGTAATGTACATGGTGCATCCGATAAGTACTGCAATCTATAGTGTGTACTACTAGTTAAGAGTAGGGGTACTAATTTCACAGCAGCCAACTCTCTGGCTGTGTGTATGCATATATCCATCTGCAGCACTATGGACAAGCTTATATGGGCAATCTCCGTAAAATTGTTATGCATTTTATGGGCCTAAGAGTAGCTGCTGGCCTCTAAATGCCCTCCCTCATAAGGTCTGCTTATGTCATCCACCTAAACTGTACTAGCTGACAGCACAAAATCAGATAAACTCCATGGTGCATGTGATAAGAAGTATGAGCTCTAGTGTGTATTAGTAGATAGGTAGGGATTCTAGTCTCCCAGCAGCCAACTCTATGTGTGTTTGTGTCCATGTGTGTTGTTGCAGATATATCCTCTTGTATGACTACAGATATGCCCATAAAGGCTTTTTTTGTGGAATAGTTATGCATTTTACAGCCCTATGAAGCTCCAAGTCCTATATAGGCATCAATGATGTCTGCCACCATCTAGGTTTGCACAGTCAGAAAACCTGTGTGTAATGTATAAATGGTAGCAGACCTTCTCACAAAGTATGATGCACAATTATGCAGCTGTCCCCATTGTCACAGGCATGACCTTCTACAAATATGCACCTAGGGAACCATCCACAAACACTGCTGTACCTTGACATCATATTCCTGCTGTGCTGCAATGCTATCCTGTGCTGCTGTATTGCCGCCATGTGTCCATATCATAACCACTCAAACCCCTGGAACAGAAGCATGCACAGGTCCGTGATACACCTGTCATTCTGTCACACTACCAATAGTCTAACATCATGCACCAAAGATACACACAGTTTGCTGTTTAGTCATGGCACATGCCAGCATGCAGTACCTGTCATGGCCCAAGAACCTGCAATGGCATAACAATACTGCACTACACAACTACTTTGAAAGTAATATAGTCACCATGTGCATCAGACACATATTTGCATGTCCCTGCATCGAAGTTACAGATGGCAAGGATGTGACACAGTTATTATCACATGCGCAGGGTGTGGTGTGGGGGTGCCAGAGGCCTAGGCTGTGCCATACAGTTGGCAGCATGTGTATGAGTCAGGAAGGTGTGCTGGTCAGATGTGCCTTGGAGAGGTGGCATGTGTGTCTGTTGGTGACCTGCATTTAACAGTGATGTTTGAGGATGTGCATGTAAACAGTCAAGCCCAGAGCAAGCCCTACACATGTGTATGTTAGACAGCTATGGACTGTATATGGTAGAGTGAACAGTTCACCATCTCTGGCCACAAACATGGGAACATAATCGGTCAGGATTGGCACTGGCACAACCACACCCAAGGTTGGATGAGGTGCTAGTACCTGATAGTGACTGCAGTCTGCTGGGTGCATATCCCCTGACTATTGTGCATGGGACCACCCAGGACCACATGCCCATGGCCTGCCACATCATGGTGTGGACAGCACACTTCCATCTGTAGTGCTGGAAGTACTGCCACTACAGGACCATAAGTGTGCACAGACACGTGGTCTCTCAGCAGATGGTGTTGCTGACCTCCATCTACGTGCCTGATGCCCTCCCTCAACCAGATGTTCCAGCACAGACAATGTGCAGGCAAAGACAGACACTGTCTCAGCCCACTGTCTGTCCACTACATCAGTGAAATGATCCATGGTGTCACCAGTGGGTACTTGTTATTTAATTGACCATTTTATATGTCAAATACTGGAAGTTCTAATGGGGAAGTTCGAAAAATAAAAATGTCGAAGCCGCAGAAATTCAAATTCTTCCCAGGGAAAGAATTCAGTTGGCTGTTTCCACAGCTTTGACATTTTCTGTACTGTGGTCTGAAAATTAAGGATCAGGTTAAGGTAAGTGTGCGAGTGTGATGGACATTGGGGTTAGGGTGCAGGTAAGGTAAGTGTGTAAAAGTGATGGACTTTAGGGTTAGGGTGTGGGTAAGGTAAGTGTGCAAAAGTGACGGACTTTAGGGTTAGGGCACGGGCAAGGTAAGTGTGGAATAGTGATGGACTTTAGGGTTAGGGCGCGGTTAAGGTAAGTGTGCATTTGTGATGGACTTTAGGGTTAGGGTGCGGGTAAGGTAAGTGTGCGAGTGTGACGGACCATAGAGTTAGAGTTTGGGTTAAGGTTAGTGCATAGATAGTTGTGTACATAAGGTGTAGTATAGGTTTATTAGGTTTTTGGTGTGTCTGTGTTGTGTGTGTGTGTTTTTCGGAACTGTTCTGAGGTTTTGATGTTGTCTTATTTCGAACTTCCAAGTTCGAAGATATGGTGTTCAAAATTTTGGAAGTTCGATTATATGACATAGACCCTTACCAATATGGTGGTAGTAGTAACAGATGTCAGACTGTGCTGCATCCATGACCCTGACCATCCATCTGATGTTGCGTTCAATACATGCCTGTGCCTTCATGATGGCCTTAAACACACAGCAAGTGACCCATGATGTAACACTGCTGACAGGAGGTGGGTGGACAGCAGTCCCCCTTCAAGCACCTCTGTGTGGGATCTCACCAGCTGTCTGGCTATGGCCAATGTCTAGACTCACTGATGCCATAGTTGTCACACTGTCCTGTTCAATGTTGATACCATGTGACTGTCCAATATCTGTGGACTCTGGGGACAGGTTATGTGTGGGTATTCTGTCTGTGTGCAGGGACAATGGGGGCAGAAGAGGGGTGTCAACCTCTGGGACAGATTCAGCTCCAGACAACCCCACCTCTACCTCACTATGGTCATCATCATCATCAGAGCCTGATGGGACACTGATCATCATGTTGTGATGGGGCAGACTCCAACGCCCGTTCACCTGTGAGGAGGAAGACAAAATCAGTACATTATTACCTGCTCTATTATGTATGGTAATCCACACAGAGTCATACAGATGAGGAGCCACAACTGCATTACCAGTCACATATCTTCTCATCACTGATCTCATGCACAACACACAAACACCCAACGACATACACAGACAAGACAGGCCCTTTCTAACATGTATGTCAACTACATCCAGTGAATGTTATCAGTACACTACACTTGTGGGGTATGCAATATGACAGTGTATGTGAAAGAACTACACGCAATACCCAGTACACCTATCCTGAGAATGATATACTTGCTGTAGTATCACTGCCGCAGGTATGTACCTTTTCCCTACAGTGATTGAACAGGCATCCTGGAGTCATTGCCTCCTGTATTGCATCCTGCAAACTTCTTCATGACTATAACTGCAAATGTATTAGTGTTTGTACAAATACACAGCTGTGATTATCCATTGCACTGTAGTCAACTGCTCCGATATGGAAGATACAACTATTCCACTCTGGCTAAGGATAACAATTGTGCCTTGGGCTAAATGGCAGTCCTTAACATTCATATGGTATATTTATATAAACCATAAAAGAATGGTATCACACTTACCAGGTAAAGGACCACAGACTCTGGCCACACCTGATATACCAATGAAAATGTGAGGTAGAGGGATTGTCAAAAATATCAAATGTTGCACGGTTAGATGGTAATATGTGCATATATTCACATGTACAGTAGCTAATGTGATACTGCCTACATTGCTGAAATTCTGAATATGTGTGCACAACTGTACATTAAAACAATCCTCCCCCAGCAGATAGACCTGACACCCATGTACTGGTATGCAGAGCCTTCCACAACGACTGATATAGTATTACACTGGTGAACAAAATAAGCTTACCTGGATGCTCCTCTGATGTGGATCCTGTGGCACACACTTCCAGGATGTATGGGTTGATGGATACCTGGGATCTGGTGGTTGATTCTAGGTTTGCCAGGAATTCATCTGTGGCTGTGAGTGGTTGTTCTGTGGCAGGCACTCCACCTGTGGCAGCAAGATCCCTGGCCACAGCAGCTGCCCATTGATGTGCAGCATTGAGCATATCTGTGGCCCTGTGTCAGACCTGCTTGCAGGTCCTGTCCTGATGTCCACTTTGGTTATGTCCACTTTGTTTAACCACCCTGATAAGGTGACCCCACAATGCTGCACACTGGTCATGATGTTAGCTACCCCTTGAAAGCAGAATGTGATGATGCAGTGGGAAGCCATCCAGGATAACAGTATTCTCAACAGCTGTGAATGGGTGATGGCTCCTGCGATACATTGTTCCTGAAAGACAACAAGAGGGGAACACATTACAGAACCAGATACATTGGCATCCACTCTGTGCAGACCCTGCACAACCAATATGGCCTGCACTCTCCACCATTCTCTCACAGGTCATACCCACAGTCTATCAACACACTACATGTATGGCTATCACCAAGATAGTAGCAATACTGGGTATGTTCCTGTGTGCTGTGACAGATTCGGCTCTATGTTTCTACAGCCATCACTCCAGTCTATTGTGGTGTGCCCCCTATGGGCAAGCTCACACCTATATGTCATACAGCCACTGTTGGACAAATAGCTGCATGATATTACAACAGCTATATGAGAACAGTCCAACAACAGCAGAGTGGCTCAATGACAGACAACAATGCAAACCTGCTGTAGTATATGTTCCCTGTAGGCATCCCACCTCTCCACTACACAAATGTTTGCAGACTGTGAATGTGTGCCTCATGAATGTGTTCTTTTTGGAAGAAACATGTGGATGTCTGAAAAATGGCTGGGCATTCATTGATGGTTGTTGATGGGCACTAAGGAATCGGACTGTCACACGGCATGCCCCTCAGAAAACACGTATGCTACAGTAATATCTATTACTGTATTTATAGCTTTACTTTGTATGGCCAATATGTATCCCCTGTCATTGAGGTTGGGCCCGTGTCCCCCCATTACTTATTGCTATGACCGAATCCCCACTGTAGGGGGTTGACAGGTATGCTAGCCATAGCTCTCAACCAATGAGAGACAAATGTCAACAAAACTGTGACCCAGCCAGGGTACATCAGGGACACCTGTAGAATCCCAGCACTATTTATGTGTGGCATTGACAGAATGATAGATTGTGAATGACAGTACATAATTTGATGTTACAGGAGTGTACACCCTTATGTAGTGTCACTATGTTTAACACATTTCTCTAGCTTTCCTACAACAGCCAACCATTGTAGGTGAGAGTAACAGATTTGACTTAAAGCAGGGACAGTTGAGAGAATTGCCTGTAGCTGCTGGACAGCAGAGTATTACCAACATGTTGATACCATAAATGTATGTCAGTCCTACTGTTGTAATCCCTATTTCCCCATACCTCCAACCTACCATCTGCATCCCATTATATGGGGAAATGTATTACATACCTGGTAGAATGAAGTGCTCCTTTTTTGAAGTGTTCCTCTGCAAATAGCTTAAAAATCCTTATCTGTGTGAGCAAAACAACATAGGTTCATAGGTTCATAGGTTCATAGTTCATAGGTTGGTACTAGGCTATTAGCCCTATGGCCTGTACATGCCTAGCCATAACAATTTCCTGGGTATTTCTTCCCACAGTATTTACTTCCCTGAACCCCTGTATAGCAGGGCAACTGATGTGATCCCAGGGGTCAATTTCCAATCTCCCATCCAGTTATCAAGGTTCCTTTTGAAGAGGGCCAAAGAGGCACTCTGCTTGACATTTATGGGCGGTCTACTCCAGTGTATGGGGAGTCTCTTGGTCAGGAACATGCAGACCTATTCCCTATAGGCAGTTGATTGCCTTTTATAGGTAATGCTCATTAACAGGTAATTGCCTGTGCACCAATCTATGGCTCAGACTTGCTAATTGCATCCAAAACAACTGGGTTGCACTTTCATTAACCAATGACATGGCACCCCAGTGCAACATTTACGGCCTTCATGTAGGCCTTGGCACCTTTCTTAGTTTTGGGTTGAAGATTTGTGAGGTCTGGAGACTACAACATCACCAGGATTAGGTACACATACTGTCCATTGTTGAGATTTATGAGGTATGTCTTCAGTTTTGCAGGATATGTTTGCCCATTGTCCCATGACATTGTGATTATCTGGCAGTTCAGTGGTAAACATTGTGGGCTGAGGTCAGTAAGGAAAGGGAGACTTATTAATGTCAGATGTCATACCCATCAGACTATGCATGCTGATGCAGTAGCTGCTCTTCTATCATCTCAATATCTTTGTAGGGGCAAACTGTGAAATATGTCCCTGTCAATGGGCCTTTTCCCCCTCCCCTTTATGTATGGTTGTGTCTGGATCCCTCGTTATAGGGAGTTTGAGGTACAGTAGGTCTGCAGCAGCTAGCTTAACATACAGCTGCATATGTTCCAAACTGCAGCTGCTGCTGCTACAGCCTAGGACACATGGGGGGGGGGTGAACTGTATGTGTAACTGAGGCAGCAGTGTCAGCTCTGTTGTTATAGCAGAGCCAGGGTAAGGGTACCCTTTGCAGTCGACTGGAGGCATGTGCATAAGGTACATCTGTTATGTAACAGTGCTAATTACAGCATAATAGGTGGCATATAGTTTGGCTGCAGAAATATGTGCAGTGTGACCCTACCTACAGACCTTTGACTTGCAAACATGGGTAGCAGTTAATGCAGTAGCAACAACCCATGTGGGTTAAAATTGCATGACTCAGTCATTACTTGTTGTGTTCACAAGAATGTAATTGATGTGCAACACACTGGAGTTGAACCCAGGACTGTGGGTGGCAAAACATATTACATAAAAGACATTTAACAGACTGAGTTATTAAGTCAGTGCTATAACAAATGTATTTGCAAGATATATGTGCATGCTTACAGTCGGTGACACACGTTGTCTGCATCCATCATTATGTGCATGGCTTTCAAAGGCAGTTGTGCATCAGGGTCCCAGTTGTACACATGTACTTTACCATTCCTGCCTTAGCAGGTGTGTTTAAAGATGTTGCTGATAAAAGGGAACAATTATGTGTGATAATACCTCTCAATCTGTTAAAGCAAGAAATCTGGACAATGCTATTAGGGACAAAGGCCCATGAATAGGGACAATCGATAAATATTGCTCTTACAAACTTAGAATGTTGATAGAATAACAGGTGATGCATTAGAATGTGTTTTCTGAAGGGTATGAAGTGTGACACTGAAATGTCTGTCATGATTTTTTAACCTTAATCTTTAATGACTTGACACTACTTTGCCATAAAAATACACTTTCATGAAAACTGGGCCAAAATAGGGGGCAAGACTCAGGACAGTCACCAACAATCTTCCAGGCCTCATGTTCATTGATTTATATTTACTTGGCTATGTACTGGTGTAGTGTTTGAATCACAGTCCCAGGAAAACTCCAATTTTTCCCAATTATATGTACTTGCAGGGTGTCAGTGGCAATCAGTATATTTTGCTGGAAACAGTTGTTTTAATTCACAGCTGAGTGGCCTAGTGGGCTAATGCATTATGATGTAGTTGACAGGTGCCTAGGTTTGAAACATGGCAGGAGTGGTTATTTTGCAGATGTGCCTAACACTGTAAGAAACACATAAGATCATTAAAGCACATTTAAGCAGATTTGCATGCATTGCATGATGTACCGCTTAGCTCCGTGCAAACCCGTGCTGAAAATTAATAAAGAAAAGAAAAAGGGGGTGATAGGACAGTCGTGAAATGGGGGCAAGCAGGGAGAAAAACATACAGTAAGGCAGGTTGGATTGTGCAGGAAGGGTGTAGGAAAGGACCGTAGTTTTCCATTTCTTGTACAGCAACAGCTATGCAGTTTTTACAGGCTCTGTACATGAATTTAGACCCTCCAACCCCAGATATAGCAGTGAGGACAACATAAGCATGTTGTCAGGCCAGTTGGGCCTAATTAGTTGTGTCCAGTGGACATGTGCGAAATGCAGAGTTATGTATGTGGAGATATTTTTCTTGTGAGACAGGTGCCCACTTTTTTTTTTTTAAGGAGAGAGTGGAATGCTGGGGAAGGGGTGAAGGTACATGTGGGGAGGTAAGTTAGGTAGGATAGGTTGCATTTGCAGACAGACAAGACAGACAAGACAGCATACAGTGGCAGTGTCTGACACATGAGGGAGGTAAACACCTTGGATGGGGAGGGTGCTGTGTTTCAGAGATGCATGTAGCACCAGATGGCAGCAGTGTGACTGAGCTCCCTACCCATGGGCAGTCAACACTGCTCCTTCACTGCCCCAAAGGTGGCTGTGCTGGAGGCTTGATGCCAGGGTGACCAAGCCCCACCAGGTTGTTGAGTCTGGCTTCGATTCAGCGCAGGCGTTGTTCATAACTCCAATGCAAATCCTACACACCATGGCCATAGTTGATTCTGGGTGACTACCGCCCCTCTGCCACCACTCCTGGGGGATGAGGTGCTCCCCCCAAAGGTGGTGCAGGGCCAGCAAAGGGGGCACCACTGGCTTGGGATCCAGACATTTTAGGACTCAGTGCCACGGCCAGCTGAATCAGGGTAGGTGGATCAGCAGGAACTGGACTACCGGGACATGCTGTGGAGATAGAGGTATATCAATATGTATATGTTAGTTATGAACAAAATATTTTGTTAGTTATAACAGCATGCTAGAACAGTGGCGATAACCCATTAACATATCAATGCATATTATATGGAACACAATAATAAATAACATAACAGTCAGTATATTAACAGCATGCCAGTAACAGTTATGGCATAAGGCCAGCAACATCAATAACTCAACAGAATATGTTAATATGCAACCATTGTAATAAATAATATAATAAATCACATGCTCCAAAATAAAGTTTAGACAACAATGTATATTAATAGTAAACCATAACCAACGTATAACAATAATAAATTTAGATGAAGATAAGGGGTGGGGAGATAGAGAAATACAGCCCATTAATACCATTATAGGCTATATAGTTTACAACAGTACTGCTATATTCTCTACAGTATATACAGTTCTAGCCTTCCTTTATGTTTAACAGTGCCCTATAGCTGCTGTAGCATGTACATTCCTCTCAAGCTATCTGCATGGAACAGTATGAACCAAGCAGTAACACCTGCAGGTACACATCTACAGAGAACTACACATCAGGTGGACCTATATAACTACCAAGGTGCATTGTGGACTGATGTAGTGTGACTGTGCTATTGACACAATCATGTCGAGGATACATGTGTGACAGAGGGATTACACAACAGTAATTATAGTCCATGACAGTGTGACACTTGAGAGAGATGTATGTGTACAGTACAAACAGTACACAACTATCATGCTTCCTTGGCAGGAATTTGGATAGAACTTCAGCAAACTTTCACAAACTCTCCAGGCATACAGACATACAAGGATTACACATTTTATTTATTTTATTTTATTTTATTACTATTGTACTTTTTGCCTTTATTTTATGATGTCTTATCACATATCTGGTCAATGCTTTTAACAGCGTGTTACTTCTGAACATTTATTTTATTACTATTGTACTTTTTGCCTTTATTTTATGATGTCATCACATTTCTGGTCAGTTCTTTTAATAGCCTGTTACATCTGAACACACACACTATTTACTCATAATAAGGACTACTTCACACATTTACCTGTTTTTCCTGAGGAGAGAACATCTGTCATCAATACAAAACTGATTCAGTAATATTTATTACTACATGGCACTCCATTTGGACCCTAGTCTGTATGTGGCAACATGTACTTGAGACAGAGCATTTAACAGACTGAGCTACTGAGCCACTGCTGACTACTGATTGACCGATATTTACCTAGAGCTCACCTGCAAACAAAATATGACCTGGTAATAGTACTACAGTTATATACTAGACTGCAGTAACAGTTGAACACACATGCTTGAGATTCATCCATGACAGAGATACTAGGTAAACTATATATTACTACACAGAATGCAGGTGTACACAATATACTGTTAGTGGGTGGAAATATCTGTGAAGTCAACAAACCATATCAGATTATTGGGTTGGCTAGCTAACCCATATACAGTTGCAGATAGTATATTTGCATTCTACAGCTATTACACTGTCATACTTGTCTGCAGCACCGTACCTCGGATCATGAATGCATATAGCTGAAATGCAATGGTTAACACAAGACATTCCTGATATACACAATATACCTTACGTGTTAATGGTATTGCTTCAGGTAGTACTGCAGAATAGGTGTCATAATGCATTTCTTGTACTACAGCTCTGAATCTACAGTTATTGCATAACACTCTTTATTAGCTACACCTTGAGGCAGGTAGTGGTATTCTTTTGTGTTTTTATTTCAGAGCAGTTGTCATACTTGATTTTATGCAAAACAGCCCTAATTACACACATATGGCACAACACAGCTTTATTAGGGGTACCTTCATGCAGTTAATGGTATCATTTTGAGTCTTTATTGCACAACAATTAATATAATGCAGGTGTTGCAATACAGCTGTAATGCCACAATTATTGCAGTAGAAACTATTTCATTTACATTATCGGGGTTAATGCTTTAATCTTCCCTGTTTATTGCACTATAGTTGGCATTAGTCACTTATTGCAGTACAGGCCTATGTCCACATTCATTGCAATACATAAATCTTTACTGTATGTACCTATTGGCAGTTAATAGTTTACTCTTTCTTGCTTATTTGACTATAGTTTGCAAATTAATCTGTGCTCACTACACTAATGGCACAACATGGCCAAGAGCCCTGCATGTGCTTCTAGGTTGCTAGCTCTCTTCTCTGCGTTTGTAAGGGAAATAAACAGACCATTATACATACCTTTCTATTAAACATTTAGATTAGGTATCAGTAAAACAATGCCAACAGTAATTGCAAACTTGTGGGGCATTCCTGCCTGAGCTTCCCGAGTGTCCAGAAGATCCTCCTTCTGACGCTTCAGGTCATCATAGTGGTGATGGACCTGCTCCACCTGTACAAGGGATACCAGTAGCACTGGTGAGATCACATGTCAGCTGGTCCCAGGCCTTTGCCTTGCACTCTGAGCCCTAGAACTGCCCCTGCAGCAGCCGGTCTTCATGGTCTTTAACCAGGAGTCCAACCATGATTCTGGACTCTCGAATGCCCCACCACTGCACCATCTCCAATACCTGTCATAGTTTCTGCACAGTTCAAACTCCAACTGGTCATGCTGTATTCTCACCTGTTGCACTTAATATAGCCTGTTTTTTCACACTTACACACCAGTGGGCAATTTTTAAAAATGTGGCATGTTGCTTGGCACCGTGCAAACTAGTGCAGCTGAGCTAAGCAGTGCTTAAACTGAGAATACTTAGCAGTGCGTAGCAGTGCACAAACCCAAGCACAGCCAAGTAATGCCAAGCACTGCCAAGCAGTGCCTAAACAGAGCTTGGTTAAGTAGTGCTTAGCTGGTCTTAGTAGTGCTTAGCTGAGCACAGCAGATCATGATTTAAAAATAATTGGCATAATTTATATTTCCAAAATAATTGCTTAATTTATTTTCCATATATTCAAACCCTGCACCTACTGCACATAAGGTCGTAACTCTATTAATTTGGCTATGTGGATATCTGGAGTTCTGCTATACTTTGATATATACCTTTGAGCCATGTTTAAGCACAGCTAAGCACCACGCTGTGCAAACGTGCTAATCAATACTTAAACTTGACCTTTGGATCAAAAATTGAATGCATTTGGTTTCTATTTTTAGATGTCTGGCACATATCAATTGCATGCCATGCCATGCCTCACAAACTTTAAAACATAAATACATAAATAAAAATATTAAATACATAAGTATCAAGCACTGGGACAGTTCAGGGAGTGTGTTACTCATCTGCAGACGCAGTTAGGGACACACGACCTACACTGATTCAATAACCGTGTTCCACAGCTCTCCCTTGGCAACACACCATCATTAATATGTATGGTGTGCTACCAAAGGGGAACCACGTACACGGACATGATAAGTTCTGTGTAGACTGTACACTATGCCTACATGGAATTTATTAAATCTGGGGGAGGATCTAACCTTTGGAATCCTGTTGCACTGAATATAAGGCTGTTATCTAATGCTTACAAATTCTTGCCTCATATTAGAAGCTACCTTCACATATCTTTTATATGCAGTTGTTTGAACGAGTAAATACTTTTACAGCCCAGTTCAAGTGTAAAGACTTGCTATCTGATTGCATGTGGTTCTTGGTTTAATAGATTCAAGTCTAAGTGCCATCTTGCGGTAAATTGTAATTGGGTATGCACATTTATACAGTATTACTTCTTGTATTTTACTTGTCAAAACATTGCTATTTTGTTTTCTAACAAGGTTATATTATAAAAGAGGTCATCAAATCCAGTATATCGGCTTTTAATAAATAAGATGGATAAATAAAATAAGAAATTGCCTGAAACCACATTATATGGATGTGACATGAAGCCAGAAATCATTTTGTTACATTATTCAATGATTTGCTACATCAATTATGCTTCAGGAAATCAGATAATGAATACTACATAACAAAATAAATAAATAAATAAAAGGAAAAAAAAGAAAAAAATTGTGTTTAATATAATATATAATTATGCAATTCAACAAATTCCAACTTTAAAGACAACCTTGGAAAGTCCTCTACCCATGTATACAAATGGCAGCTCCTGATTACAGAGGAGAAATCTGATTTACAATGCTTGTTGACTTAGAAAGTTTCCATTAACACTGACTTCAAATGGAAGTATTTTAAATAACACTATCACCCATAATAATAACTGTACAAATTTGAGAGCATAATGATGCTACTTGCATGAGAGAACTAGAAATGGATGTATTTTCTGCTGCAACTTATGTTGGTAAAAACATCCCACACCACCCAAACTTATATATACCAACTCTAAGATTCACATACAGTGGAGAAATGAGAATATTCCAAGAAATGGCATCCCGAAAGTGATATATATAAGTCCATTCTTTCAGCCATTCAGTCTCCAAATTTTGGGATCCTGACATTTCAAATGGTTAGCTGCTGGTAGCTTTCTGGGACTATCCAAATAGTGGCCTATTTGAATCGGTTCCTTTTTGCACTGGAGATGGCTCTACACTTTTTTCAGTAATATTTAAATGTACTTTTTTTGCTTCCCCTGTATTTTATGGATGTTAAAATGCATTCAAGTCAGAGTTTGCACTTAGCACACATGCAATATCATGTCCAGCATAAATGTGGTGCCGTGATGTCAGCTTAGTACACAGACTTGTAGCTTTACCAATACATCAGTACTGGTGCTGAAGGAAGGTTAAATGCCTGCTGTATCAGTGATCATCTGAAGCATGTGAAATGCCTTTGCAGTGTTAAATTATACACATAGTTAATGGGATTCATTAATGCAAATGGTTTATGAACCCAATTTTCTAAGTATGGCATTGCCATCCCTGTAAATGTAGGAGATTCTGGCATACAATCCAGTATACCCTATGAAGATTCTATCCACCTACAGTATACAATGCCAAAGTGTAGGAAACACCAGAAAACAAAGTTCAGGGTAGAATTACAAGATAGTACATGCTCTCTGCAATGTTACTCCAATTCTTCTGGAATTATGAAGTAAGTGCAAATCTTTTAGAAATAAAATAAATGCCATATTTTTAAATGGTCTTACATTCTTTCTACATTTTACATGCTGTACTCAGACTTCCTGTAACAACATCTGAGTTTCCAAAATACAATACTCTTGCTGTACTGCCTTTACCAAACTCCGTTAATTTGTAAGTAGCACAGATCTCCGAGCAGCAGCAAGATGGAAAAGCTTCTCCACTCTAGTGAGTATTCATAATTGAAAGGAGGGACTGGTATACCATGGTTTTAATCGGTCCACTACAAATGCTCATGCACTTGTAACTTTATACCCAACTTGCCCATTGCTACTTGCTCAAAAAGCAAGCGCTCAAACACACACTAGCCTGATCTTCTATATCTTTTTAGCCCTTAAAACACTTGACCCTATAAAACTGTATAGCCCTACTAGAACTCTAACTCTAACCCATAACCCCCATAAGTTCCTAAACCAAGTCTTCACTCCCTTATCCTAAAACTCCACTCATCCTTCCTATACCTAAAGTCCATGATCTCTCCCTAAACCTAAAATTCTAAACCCATCCCTAAACCTAAAACTCCCTTCCCATGTCCTAACCCTATAACTTCCTTCCCTCTCCCTAAACCTAAAGCTGCCTTCCCATTCCCGAACTGTATAACTTCCTTCCCCCTCCCTAAGCCTAAAGCTACCTTTCCACTCCCTAACCCTAAAACTTCCTTCCTTCTCCCTAAACCTAAAGCTCTATCCCACTACCTAACCCTAAATCTCTTCCCCAACTCACTAATGCTAAAACTCCCCTTAAAGGACAACAATGGAATTCTATTATTAAATGCTCAAATTCTCTGTCCTTTTTCTCCCTATTTACTGTCCCTAATATGAATAAACAACAATACAGCATTTAAAATATTTTAAATTGACTTTCTCACCACTAGAACAGTACCTAACTGCATAGCTCGCAACTTTCCATCTCCAAAATGAGAAACACTGTCTCTCATAATGTGCAACAAATAGGCAAAATGTGGACCACTTACAAATGGCTTACTAACAGTTTCAACTAGGAAGCTCATAGGATGGCTAAAATGTGATATTTTACTTGTAGAATAGGTGTTCTAATGAAATAATATGATTCAGTTCTATTTACCATTGATATCAGCTAAAATATTGCTAACATTGAATGTGTAATCCACAAAAAACACAGACTGCACCAAATTATGAATTTCAGGTAGTCATCCAATAGAGGCTATCCAATTCAAAAATCCACAAGTCTCAGCCATTCACTTCAACAGTTTATTAAAAAACACACAGCACAAAAGATATCGGATTAAGCGCTTAATCCGATATCTTTTGTGCTGTGTGTTTTTTAATAAACTGTTGAAGTGAACGGCTGAGACTTGTGGATTTTTGAATTGGACAGCCTCTATTGGATGACTACCTGAAATTCATCATTTGGAACATTGAATGTGTGACAAGCCATTTCAATGTGGAACTTCGAGGAACAAAAACTTTTTAAGACCCCAAACGGGGAATGTTCCTCGAAATTAGGTAACTTGAGAGGTATGCCTTACTGTACTGTGGTGGTTTTACTTTCAATAATGTTTTGTCCCGCCCTGATAAAGCTTGCTGCAGTCTCCAATTCACTGATGTCATCAACACCAAAGAATACAGATAGTTTTCTGGTCTATTCCTTCCCCAAACTGACACTTCTACAATCTTTCTAAAAGCCCACCCATGCTGTGTTGTCACAGCTGCCTGGTCCTACCCTTAGCACTTTGACAGCTAGGGAAGTTAGGTGTAAAGGGGGATGGGAGATGAGTCAAACTAGTACAATTCAGGCTTCAAGAAACACTGCAGTTTGGCCATTCTAAAAAGAAGCAGCAGCAAAAAGTACTTAGAAAGTCTGTTCTGTGACATTTGCACTGTTTGTGTTTTAAGTAGTCACTGAACGACATGAAATGTTACTTAAAACTGACTGAAAGACAGAAGTGCATGCATGTAAAATCAATGTAGTAACAGGAGCTTCAGGAAGAAATAGGCATACATGACATCATTTTTTACAGCTAAGCACTGCATTATGGGACAGACTAAACAATCAGAATTATTCCATGATGCCAGATCCTATGTGGTCAGCCTCAGAAATTATGTATAAAAATATTTAAAAAACTGTAAATAGTCCCAGAGTGGTGTTAAAATGTAGGAAACATCAATCCATAATTAAATAAACATGTTTTTTTGAGTCTGTGGGTGAGGTTCTCCTTTAAATTTCCTTCTTAGTAACTACTCCAATACTCCAATCTTTACTACTACACCATCCCCCCGCTGCAGTGTGTATCTCGATTGAACTCAAATGTTAGGGTAAGGTATGGTAGCTGCTTGCCTGCACTAAGTTTTGACTTCAAGCATAAGTCGCAGCCTATGTGAGATGTATAATGCTTGAGTCCGTGGCTTTGAGACAGTGTCTTTGAGAGCTTGGGACTCAAGTTCTTGTATTAGAACCATTTAAACTCTATGCAGAAGTACAACAGGAATACAAACTGAAAAGATATTCTGTCAAACTGAAACCAGGGCAAACGCTTTCAGATAACAGGCTGCTAGATAGACAGATGGAAGTCTTTCCTTCTGCCAATTTACAGACTTAAAAGGCAAGTAACTCAGTATAGAAGGTGGACTGAAAGATTTCAGTTTCTTTTCCTTTTTTTTTTTGCTTCCATGCAGCACTGTGAACATGTGATGGAGTTATTATGCCTCCTACTTTCTTTGTAGGTCTTCTCAATCAACCATATAATCATTAGCAGTAGAACATAAGGACTCTCAAGATCCTCTAGAATATGCAGAATGGGATTGCCAGGCCTAAGAATCACTATGGAAGCAGACATACAATTGGCAGTGGCATAAGGACACAGTGACCAAGTAGTTGTAGATAGCACCTTCACAGTTTTATTTTCTTACTTTAATCCTGTCTAAATCTAGCACATAAGTTATTATTTTATTAATTTACTCTGTTCTGGTCAAAGAAATTTGACTGTATGATTTTTTTTTTCAAATTTTAGTAATGGGTAGTAATGCTTGAAGAGTCATTTCTCACTTGTATTTGCTATAAACAGGAAGATGTATGACATGGTTGACCATTGCATAATACAATATAATTTAAGTAAGAGGTATATTAAGATTTTGTATCTAGTCTGACAGACAAATTATACTCTCATTGGAAGGCTATCAGTTCCTTAGTGCCAAGAAGAAAAAAATGTTTAAAAACATTATTCACAACCTTCAGTAAAACAACAGAAATTAATATTTTTATTATGGGCATAGCCTGCTTTCATGCAATGACCTGCATTCTTGCACTCCTGCTTTATATAATTAAAACTGAAGTCAGTGCAGTCCTTGTTAGATGGATTTACCTCCCTCTCATTAGCCCATAACATGATGTATATATATCTGTCTTTGCATTGTTTCTTCAATGAAATACAAGTAAGTTAAGAAGTAATATATTATCATATTATGCCAATTTTTGAATGCTCTGGCTTCCAGTCATGCAATATTTCATCTCTAAAGTTCAAATCATTGTCTACCCACCCCTACTTATCCTGGATACCCCCTACTTGGAGGAAATGTTATCCTGGTACCAATTGACCTGTTCCTGCACTCTGCATCTCAGGGACTGTTAGAGATTATATTACCATGGCTGAAAGTATTTGTGATTTATGTATCTGTGCAACAAGGAACAGTGGGCCAGATCCACGAAGGCTTGCACGGAGTCTTAGAGTAGAGTAAGACTCCATGCAGCCAACATGTCCACCGAGCGATCCAGGAACAGCTGGTAGGGGCGTGCAACTGAGCTCTCCCAACTAGTCCTACACGGACAGGGCTGGGATATGCAAATTACCTCAATTGCAGTCAAAAGCCATGCAAATGAGGTCAATTTGCGATCCAGGAAACCCGAACCTGTCCGAGTAGCAGTAGTGTTATTTGCAGAAATGTACTCAGTTGATAACTGAGTACGGTTCTGCAAATAGCAAAACGGAGCTGTGTCAGCTGGAAAAAAAGCATGCATTCACAGGAGGAAGTATGCCAATGGCCAAAAATATGGCCATTGGCAATGAGAAGTGATGCAAATTAAAAATAAAATAACTTTTTTTTTATCCCGATCACCGGGGTTTAACCATAGCGCAGCGCCGCACAAACACGCTGCACCCTAAAAAGCAGAAAATTAATAATTAAGATCCACAAATGTGGATTTTATAGCTAAAATGAATTTACAATGCAAGGGAATGGCAAACTGAAGACAACATGGACACTGAGTAGAGGTTGTTAAGGGGGGAAGCTCAGTCTAAGAGATGTAACTAAGCATTAGTAGGCAATCCTATGCAAATGAGAGTTAGGATAGTGAATCGCAAATTTACATAGCAAATGAGCACAGTCAGTGGAGTGTAGGAGTAGGATAAGGGGAGTAACAGAGTAGAAGATAGGTGACATCACGAGGGGGGTATGTATGAAAGGAGTGAAGCTCATTGGAGCAGAGTGACGTGTCAGCTTACATTTATATAATAGTGAAAGAGGTGTGTCAACAGGTAGGCCAGGTAAAGTCAAGAAATCGAAGGTGTATGCTGTGGATAACACCAAAGTTTCTTGCTAAACATGCATGCACGTGTGTGCATGCCAGTAAACCTGAGTAAGACAGTGTGCGCACGTGTAAGCTTGTGTGCGCGTGTGTAGGCTTGAGTAAGCATATGTAAGGCTGTGTAAATAATTGTAAGCGTGTTTGCACCAGTGTGTGCACGTTTTAAGAAGAATAAGCAAGCATTAGTCCATGTAAGCATGTGTGCGCACGTGTTAGCTGCTGTGCACGTATTTGCACTTGTGTGTGTGGCACTCCCCCCTGAGGAAACAGTAAGGAAAAAGGAAGCACACCAAATAGTGGAAGTTACCAGGGAGTACTAGCAGAGCTAGCAGGTGAAAACAAACAGAATCAGGCAATTACCCAGGAAGAACACTAGCCCAGCCCAGCACTTAAAACTCTGCAAACAACAGTCCATTATGTTTCTCTCAAGAGACACTGCAACACTGCAGTAAGCTAATAGAAGTGAAAACTGAAAAGGCTTCACTGAGACAAAAAAATGTTAGGGGCTGCCATCGCTGTTATAAGGCGACATATGCAACATGCTGAGGGTGGTGATAATGCAAATGGTGCTGGACAACCCAAAGTGAGGAGACGAGACAAGTGTACAGGCCCAGGGTTACCGACCAGTGGCTACATGAGCTAGAAATAGTGGAGTGCTATAGAGTGGATAGAGACCTCTTGCAGCAAATTGTTGAGATGTGCAGACCACGCCTGACACACAGAACCAACAGAGGGGAACCCATCCCAGTGGAAACTAAGGTATGTGTTGGCCTAAGAATATTAGCAACAGGTACTTTCCAGAGACCAACTGGTGATATGATGGGGATATCACAGGCATCAGCATCCACGGTACTGCACCAGTTCCTGGATGCCATGTCAGCACATTTCGGTGATCATGTATATTTCCCCAATTCCCGTGAGGTATTGGCCAGCAATAGGCGTCTCTTCCAGCAAATAGCGGAATGCCTTGAGGTAGTGGGTGCAATAGACTGCATGCACATATGCATCAAAGCACCAGCCGATGAGTGGGGTAGGGTCTACTTCAACCGCAAGGGCTTCCCCTCCATCAACTGCCAGGTCATGTGCAATGCCCAGGGCATAATACTGAATGTGTGTGCTGGCTGCCCTGGAAGCTACCATGATTCCCATATCTGGCATCTGACGCAGCTGTACCAGACATTTGCCAATGGGGACATCCCATATGGTCACCTAGTGGGGGATGCTGGCAATGCACTGGAGCCATGGCTGATGACACCCATCAGAAACGCACATACACCTGAACAGGAACACCATAATGAGGCACACGCACAAACACAAAATGTAATCAAGTGTGTGTTTGGGCTTCTCAAGTCACGGTTCCGGTGCCTGGACACATCTGGTGGAGCCTTGCAGTACTCACCAACTACATGTACCCAAATTGTCATGGTATGTGCTATGATACATAATATGATCCTGTGAAAACAGCTGCAGCAGGACCAGCATAGTTCTAGGCCAAACAGCACCCCGCCATTGCCAAGGCCATCTCAGGCAAAGCGTGACTCAGAGGAGGAACAACCTGAGCCTGCTCCAGTGGGCAGAAGGAGGTGTGCCCAGTATGCTTTGGCCTTGGCAAAGAGGCAATGCATAGCACATACACTGGCTCAGTAGGAACTCTGGAAATGATACCTCTCTCTGACCCACACATATAGTAAAAGGGATGCCTACATTGACACTACCTTCTTTCAAGCATGTATAGGAAGTGTAGTATGTGCATCTGACATAGGCAGCCCTGCATCAACACCTGAGGCATGATTGCCATGTGCTAAGCAATATAAAGCAGTGCTAAACAGCATTTACCATCATGAAGTCAATGTAAACAAAATCGCACACACCAACTACTACAAATGTGGTTAATGCAGAGTAATATTGGCTAATGTCCAGCAATGATGGTTAATATTGAGCAATGCTGGACAAGCTGGGTCTAGGTAGGGCATAGCTGAACAAAATCCAGCATGCTCATATTTGCTCTACTGGCCCCTAAGCAGTCTGGTCTGCTCAGTATGAAAATATAAGCGGCAATGGGCCTCGAACCCAGGATACTGTGCACTATAATTGAAGTACTAAACCACTAAACCATGACAGTAGTGCAGTGGTTAGCCTGTATGAAGAAATGTTGATAAGTCTATGCAAAGTATTTCACGGAAACCCTGCAGGTACAGCATAATCCCTGTCGAGTTATGACACAAAGGTGAGTCCTGCAGTAAGAATAGAACCTGACTTTCAACACACACAGTACAAATGTTAATAATGGACATGTAGACATACATCAACAAATGTAGTGGACCTCAGACAGCAACATACTGAAAGGTCACACTGGGCATGCTCACACACTTGAATACATGAGACAAATCTCAGGCAACAGAACACTGACAGTCTGAACTAGGCACGCTCACACACTTAGGCCATGTTCGAGTAAAGCATTGGGCCACACATAGCAGGCAGTTGCATGTGTTAACCCAGGAACCTCTCACTAAAGAGCAATCTGCCCTGTGCACACACTTATATGACAGCAGACATGTATATAATATAGTGGAACCCTGCCATAAGCAAATATGTTCTGCAGATACCTAAGCGGTTCATATAAAGTGTGAAAGCAAAGATGATAAAAACCTGCAAACAGTATTAGCAATAAACATTGTGCATCATGAAAATTATCATAGGTTCAGAGGTTGATACTAGGCTATCTGCACTAGGGCATGTACAAGCATAGCCAGAGTGTGTTTGGCTATTGCAATCCAGTCAAATCAGAGCACTGTGTCTGTGAATAGTAGGTCACACAAGATAGCCCATTTACTTTCAGTGTATTGTGCCTCTGTCTAGCAGGGACCCAGAAGATATCCCATGGGTAAACATGCGATCACCCATCCACTTGTCAAGATGTCACCTGTAGGTGGTGAGTGGGTGGCTCTGCCTATGCAAAACCAAGACTACACTCCAGAGTGAGTGGAGGATTTCTGATAATAATCTGCCCCCCAGCATGCATGTCCTTTTAACATCAGTGCTCACGTATATGTCCCTGGAGTGTGTAGCAGCAAGGGAGTCGGATATCCTAAAGTGGAGCATGTCCAGTAAGTCTGGGTCAGATATTGCCTTCAACTACAGGCACACAACACGACCGTGTAGGTGGTAAGTGACTGAGTAGAGCTGGAGTTACTGTATTGTAACTATGCAGGGCATCTGTGTGAGTCCCTACATCTGCTCGAAGAGTAACATTTGTGGCCATTACAGTTGCTGCAGGTGTCAGGTAAGGTACATTCCAAAGGTGGCATAGTAACCAAGCATGGTCGTGAAGAGTATAGGGGCACAATGACCACACATGATCAACATGTGAAACTATGTGGGATATGGTGGGCTATGTAGATGTAATGTCTAACCACTATGGCAATAGGATTGTCAAAGGCGAGAGTACGAACAGGTCGTGTCTCCAAACCCGAAAAACTGCTACTGTATGTAATGGATTACAACCTATGTGGTAATGAGTGGGCATCTTGTCATCCTCAAAGGGGATGACAATGCAACTAATGGCATGTAGTCGTGGGCCATGGCTCAGGCACCAGTCAACCTATCTCTGTGAGACCCTGTATGAGTATGCATGTGCCAGCAGGAGAGCTGATTATGGCACCCAGTTTGCAGTCATCTGTGAACATGGGCAGCCATATCCCTCCTGTAATAGCCTGTACATCACACAAATACATACTGAATAAGACAGGTCCCAGGACTGAGCCTTGTGGGTTGCCAGGTGTAACTGTTGTATAGTCAGACATGGCACCTGCAACACTGAGCATGTGGGTGCTATCCCTGCTCCAGGTAGCAATCCACCGTGTCAGATATGTGTCGATATTTATGCTGGTGAGCCTATGCATAATGGCCGAGTGGGGTATTGTGATGAAGGGTTGTGCAAGGTCTGGGCAGGCTGTGTGGACAACCGTCCCAACACTAATGGACCTGGTAACTGTTGAAAGAATATGAACAGGTCCAACAGGCAAGATCTGCCCACAACAATGCTGTAATGTGTAGGACCCAGTGTCTGTAGGTTTCCCATGTCTATGTGCATGAGTCCCATTACAATACACTCCATAGCTTTGCAGAACAGGCTAGTTAGCCTTTTAGGCCGATATTGTCTGTGGTCTGTTGTGGCAGTATTCAGTGGAGCAGGACCACTATTGCTGTACGCCATCCCATGGGTACATATCCTGCAGTAACTCTTATATCGAACAGTGACGTAATATGAGTGTTACGTCTGTCATGAAAGCTGTGTATGACACAGGCCGGGACACCGTCTGGTCCCATTTATGCTGTGTTGTCTGCTGTGGGGAGGGCAGCACTCACCTGTTTACTCGTGATGTCTGGGAGGTTACACTCTGTTGGTATGGACAGTACCACCTTAGGAGGGATGGGGGGGACACATCTGCACTGAACCTGTTTGCCAGGATGATGGCAATGTCAGTGGGTTCATGGTATGTTTAGTCAGTATGTAGTAACACACAGCATATCAGTTAGTGTCCAGCCAGGTCCCTGAATCAACTGAAGAAGGCCTTGTGAGTGTCCGACGTGTCTGGTGCAATTGTCTGTTAGAAGCGTGCCTGACATAAATACCTGAGTGATTGTAGCAATCCACTAGTACAGATCACAGATGCCTTCCCTGTCTGGGATTGTGCTCTATCATGTAGTAGCTTCCTTCATTTGTTGTAAAGCGTATTAATGGCTGGGATCTACCAGACAGGTCCACTGCCATTGGAGGAGTGAGTCCAGTTGTTATTTTGGATGTAACGATCCATGCGATTGACTAGGTGTCCATAGAATGTGTATGTAAAGAATTCAGCAGTCTGAGCCATACTTACCACTGACCCAGGGTCTCTGATGGATACCACCGTGGTTTGGAGGAGTGTGACGTTTGCTTTTGAGAAGTTCACCAAGATTACCCAGGATGGGTGTGGGGACGGGATATGGATGTCCAGTGAGATAAAGCATGTTCTGCCCTTACCAATGAGGGGTATATCGCAGGTGTGGAACATACAGTCCACATGACGGTGATGATCATGTCTAATATGTTGTCCCCTCTTGTGGGTGTGGTGACCGGTTGTGCCATAGCATATGAGTTTAGAAATAGTAGCAACTGTTGGGCGAGGGTGTTGGGGTCTGAGTACTATCCTCAGTCAATGTGTGGGTATTTGACGTTACCCAATATAATGGTGTTTGGGGAGACCTTCATATGGTCCAATGTTCCCAGGAAAGCTGAGTGAGGTTGCTGTGTTGGGGAGTGTAGTCTGTAGCAGACAACAAACCAAAAGACAGATTTGCACAATGTTAGGTGCAAATGTATGGTCCGTGATGCATTGTGCAGTGCTACCAACCCGGAGGTATGTGCATCTGTGATGTATATGGATACTCCCCCTATTTGTGTTGGCCATTTCAAGTTATGTGGTCAGGAAGCATGGTACAAAATACAACCTGGTAGTGCTGGTGTGCATGTGAGAGCCTGAACCATGTGTCTGTTAGTGCACAGATATTGCTGTCCTCCATACTGAGGAGATTCCTGAGTGGGCGCAATTTGAGGGTAAGACATCTGGTGTTGAGCAGCATTACCATCCGTGTCGTGTACTCTGTAATGTGTATGGAGGTGGTTCTGTCCTTTGAGCCCTGCTTAAATAGGGCAGTATGGTGGCAGCAAGTGCCCTACCAGTATTCAAAAGTCCAAGGGTGACAGGTGCAAGCTGTCCATAGAGAAGCTACGTGGCATGTCGAGCGTGTCACCCCAGGGTGACAGACACTGTATCCCCTTTGAATAATACCAATATGTTAGCGAACTGTTAAACATAATCAGTTTGTTGGTATACTGTGACATCATACTTGATGAGTGTAAGATGCTAGACAAGGTCAGGGTAATACTGGGCTGGGCTACATGATTACAGAGCTCCTCTATGTTCCATGTCATGTGGTCCAGGGAGGAATGTCTGAGGTTGTACGCACCAGCATGGACAATGATGGAGCCAGTCCTGGACTTGCTTTGGAGTGACCTGAGTGTATGTGTTATGTGGTGGATCCTGGCACCTGATTGACAGCTCAAAGTGACTATTCCCCTGTCTGGGCTGGTGAGTGGGATGAGAGTGTGTTTGACATTAAGTGTCACCTATAACAAGTGTATCAGGTGTGTTGTTTAGCCCAAAGGGCAGTGACTGTGTGGCACACTGACATTGTGAACTGTGTGACATGTGGGTATTGTAGTGGGGTAGCAGTTGTATGTGTGTCTGCTTTGGAGGTCTCTACTGCTTAGGCAGAGTGTATGTAGAGCCTCCAAATATGTATATGTGTGATAATGTGGTTTGTTTGCTGCCACTATCGGTGTATTTGAGACTGATATGTGGTGTGTGTGGTCACCCTCACAACCTGATAGACTATGCCAGTCATGGGTCGAGAGAGCTCAGCGTCCTTTATGTCAATATTGTTACATCTCCCACATATATGTGAGTATGATGTGAGTAGGAGAGGGTTGTCTGTGTACATGAGGCAAATGTGACATTGTGTCATAACCACAATATTCACTAGCTGGACTGGAGAGTACACATGAAACCGACCCCTGGACATGCCAGTGTATTATGATGACATACTCTGTAGCTTGATCACAAAGGATCAGTAGGGTGTTAAGTGTGTAAAAGAGTATAACCAGGATTAGTGCTCAGGTTTGTCGGTGTTTTGTAAAGAGTAGCTGAGAAGGAGTCCAGACTGAGTATCATGACATGTCCTTCAGCTATGTAATAAATAGTAATGTACATGCATATATGTGCTGAGTCAGGGACAACTGTACCTTACTGACATTGCCGACATCCTGTCAGACAGGCCTATGTATACATACCCACCCCCCACTGATGATTGTCCCTGACATCATACCAAGAGATATCACATGTAGAATGGCTGAGCATCTCCCCCCAAAGCCAAAAGCATGGCAGCAATTGGATTACATTGTTTCCCAATATGTGTCATGCATGCACTACAGAACAAATAGACCTTGCACCTGAACAGTCCGTTTAGCCTCACCCACTCCACAGGACCTGGAACCGTTGAATGCGTTACAGCAACATATGGCACTCCCCACATGTGTGGGTGCACAACACACCATGGAAAGTATAGTCCAGTAAGCCTATAAAGTCTGATCTGCAAGGCCATGGAGTGCATCATGGCAGAAGTCATAAACAGAGCTATTGGAAACCGACAAACACACAACCCTACCAACTGTGGTATGTTCATGTGCAGATCATGGTTCCCAAGCATGCTACACCATCTGCAAGGCAGCCACCTAGGACATACATCATGTAACAGAGCTACACATGTCCCACATAGACTTTGAACAGCTCTTCATCAACATCACAGACACATGTCGTATCCACAAAACCAACAATCTGTGCATAGATATGTGTTGACATATGAAGGGATGGCAATGTGTCCAGAGATAGATCACACAAGGTGAGACTCACGGGGTCCTGTACAAGCTGTTGATACCTGCCGACCTACATGGATCATTCCTGGGATTGCATAAAAATGTGTACACACATTACCATGTCCAGTCTGATGATGTTATCATCCTGCAAATATACCAGGAGAACAGAAACCGCCCAGTAAAATATATAGCGCGCCGGGTTAATGTGTATTTCTCTAGTATCATAACATAGTTAGGTAGGGATTTGAGTCCTGCAAATGCCAAGTGTGGGGGGGTGTATATGTGTGTGATTTCCTTTGAGAGGGTTAGCCTTTTTGGAGACTGGGAAAACACATTAAAATAGGTACACCCCTCTTTGGAAAGTCTGATGATGTCAGCATCCTACAAATATTCAAGGAGAACAAAAACCACCCAGTATTGCATATAGTGTGCCGTGTTAATGCGTATCTCTCTAGTATCATAACATAGTTAGGTAGGGGTTTGAGTCCTGCAAACGCTGAGTGTGTGTGTGTGTGTGTGTGTGTGTGTGTGTGTGTGTGTGTGTGTGTGTGTGTGTGTGTGTGCGTGTGTGTGTGTGTGCCCCAGGTGGTCAATGCAGTGTAGGTTTAGCTTTTACTACGGTATGACATATGTTTCAAACAGTATGTGCATTGCACACATCGGGTATCTCCGTGTCAAATAAATGTGTGTACATGTGACCTCAATCAGTACATAGGTGTGAAGCATGCATACTACATGAATACATTTGTAATCTTCGACAGATTGTGCCGCTGCTTCTCAGATCATAGGTCACATATGTATGTATGCGTCAAGACCGGCCAATTTAGTGATCCGTGGCCAAGGACATCCCTGCCTCACACACACATGACACCTACTATAGAGTACTGTGAGTGAATGTAATTGCCGGGGTATATGTCAGACATGTTCATACACAACAATGACTGGCAATAATGGACAGTCATTATAGGTGTGCACCAGCCCTGTGGATATGCATGCAGGCCCCTAATGTGTTATGTGAAACACCGAAGGACCCCACAATACCTATGGATATGTGGATACCAAGGGACAGATGGTATAACACGTTTCTGTCTGTACACATTGGTACCCAACATACATGTTCAGGGCTACCACCTATGTGGTACTGTCGGGATAGTACGTATAGTAAATGTGGATGACTATGCCATAGATGGCGTACTGCTATACAGCATGTATTGGACAACAGGTATCTGTCTGTATGATACCCTTGTGTAAGATATGCGTCCCATCCGGAGAATGCAGTTTAGGCCAATGCATGCATTTCCAGATGTGGACGGACATATCCCTAGTGTGTTTGCATGTACCTAAGAGGGCTATATGCCACACAGGTGGGGTCCCAGGAATGTGTGGTGGTCAATACCACTGGTTACTGTTATAGTATAGTACTGGAAGGATCCAACTGTTACTGAGTTCCCTGCAACTGTGAGTCATTTGTCAGGGCATCATCTAATGATTGGTTATAGTCATGCTGTTGAGGTGGTGTATACTACCAGACTGCAGATCATTGACAGATATCAACAGTATCACCCACAGCACAGTGCCAACCCATGTCATACACACATGTGTACCCATGTTAGTACATATCTGTAGTAGAATGCATACTGGCCATCGAAAGATACCATGCAGACAGTGCGCACACACCATGTTCACAGATGTACAACCACTAATTTGTAATGCACACATCACACACGTACTGTCCACTCACTAACACATGCTGGCAACAATGTACACTTCAGCCAAGTGGCACATGGGTGGACAATACATATTCAGACCTAACACTGGTGTAAACAATGCTACAATGACTATCAGAGCTGTGATGCATAATGCCTGCTCAGATATACCTACAAGGATATCAGTGCACTTTCCTGTTGGCAACTTGCTACTATTGCTACACTGCTATAATGTCACCCTGTGCATCAGAACCATGTTAGCCTATTCCTGCATCAATGTGACAGATGACAGGAGGTGGCACAGGTGAGATCATATGCACCGGGTGTGTTGTAGGTTTGCCAGAGCCTGACATTGACCCATCCAATCGGCATGTCTGTGTGTGTGTGTGTGTGTGTGTGTGTGTGTGTGTGTGTGTGTGTGTGTGTGTGTGTGTGTGTGTGTGAGGGACAACAGTACTGCATGGGCCAATGTTGATGTAATGTTTGTGTGTATGTGTGAGCCCTAGTTGTATGGTAAATGTGTGTGTGTCTGCATGCACACAACTCCACCATGTGGCTGCCATATACGGGCAGTTGTGGGACAGCCACAGACTGTACCTGCTCGGCCACACAGATCACTGTCTCTGGCCATGGACACAGTACCTGTGCCTAGCAAGGGTGCTACGGGCAGTATCGGGTACCAACCCTGACTGGGTGCTATCATCAGAGGCAGAGGAATGATGACTGGACCCATGTCCCTGCTGGAACTGGCCAGTGCCACGTACACATGGTCTAGTAAGATGGTCAATGGACAGGCCAGCCCCAGCAATGCTGGGGCTGGCACTGCCACTACTGGAGCAGCTGTGATCCATGGTCCGTCCACGACGACTGCCAGCTGATGCTGTTGCTGTGGCATGCATCTGCGTCAGCTTCTCATCCATCCCGCATGGTCTTGCCTCATGGCTAACACATTGTGGAGAACATCCAATGTCTCCCTCCTACGGCTATCAATGACCTCGGTGTAATTCCGGATGGCACAGGCAAGGTCACGGATACTGTCATTGATAGCAATGTAATGGGTCCTCTGCACCCTTAGTCCTTGTTGGTTGTACCGTTCCATATGTGCCTGTGCCTGCATTAAAGCCCAGAACATACTGGAGGTTGTAATACATCTGGGGGCACGTCTGCCATGGGCAATATGACCAGTAGTGTGCCCCCGAGAACCCCTGGACATCCGCCTATGTGGTACCGTTCTGATAATCCGGCTATGGCTGCTGTGAGGGGATGCAAGTGCCATAGGTACCACACTCTCCTAGTCAATGCCAACTGTATGCTGTCCCTCAGCTACAGCCATTGGTGATGAGGGATGTATTGGCAGTATGAGTGTGCGCATAGATTGGGTTGACCGCTGTGTACTGTCGATTGGTGGACCAACGACAGACCCTGTCAGACCTTCCTGTGCCACAATACATGTCTCATTATCTCCACTATTAGTGGCGGTGACATCAGGCTCCCTGGTGCATTCAGCCACCCCTAGCTCAGCACCTGTGGAAGGAAGACAGGAAATACACTTTACAATCTGTACACGATGTTAGCACACATGCACTCATTCACACATGCACACATGAACACATGCACACTTGCACACATGAACACATGCACACATGCACAGAAATACACTGCTCACCACAGCACAAACACACACACACAGACACACACACACACACACACACACACACACACACACACACACACACAAACACCAGAAATCCAACACATGCACAATAGTGGGTGATGGTGGGTGACAGTATCACAAGGGAAACAGTCACCACACATGTGTCAGCATGCAGACCATGTGTTGCTCAACACCATGCAGTGCAAGTGTAGACAGCCCTATCTAATGACATTATACATGGCTTTGATGCATGTGTGTAGTTGTTTAGTGATTGGCTACACCCTGGAACACAATGTGTACATGGACACAACATTGTTGTGCAAGTATTATCTGCTCTGTAATGTCATGTGCACCATCACTCAATGGTATACATACCATGGCTGCATGTGTTATCTGTGTGACACATAGATTGCCATGTCTGATTACAGTGTCTATGTCCATAAAACATAATAGTGGGCACAGGTGTAGCAAATGCATGCAATGTACAGACATGGGATGAGTGGTGCTCGTAGATGTGAAGGAATCCCAATGCACAACATGGACATTGTACAGTGGTTATGGTGAGTGTGGGACATATTGCAGATATGTCAGTGCCAGCCATGACATGGCATGCTACATGACTGCAACATTAAACACCACACATACCCAATGTGTGGCATGTGACCTATACACCCAATATCATTCCAGGACATACATGTGACTCTTTGTACAGATGGTGACTGTTGTGCAAAATGTGTATACTAGCATATGTAAGCACACACACAACATGCTATGCATGGTGTGTATAGGTGCATATGTTTGCCCACACAGAACAATGAGGTGCACAGCAAAGACTGCTATGTGTAGTACTGTGGTCAATGTAACTGGATGGGGTGTAGTACCATGTGCCATCATCATCATCATGCATCTTGTGGTCACTCACGGCTGCTACTGTGTAACTGACCACCATCTAGCATGCTGTATCTGCACTGCAGTGCCGTGGATACATTCACTATTACACAGTTACTTTGTACATGGGTGTATGAGTTGCCCAGTAGTGAGCATTGCCTAACATGACTGTGTTATGTCTTGAAGAGTGTTGTACAGCCCCAAGATAGGCCTCTACCCCTGAGGTACCTCATGTGTGTGTGGATGACATGTGGGATACTGAAGTGTGACCTTACACCGGGTGTGTGGTTACGCCATGTGTAGCATGACTTTGTGTACTGCATGTGATAAATGTGTTATGTTGTGTACAGGTGTTGCAACTATGCCTATCCAATGTGCAATACGGGGGTGCCACAACTGTGTGTCATGCTCTGTGTATTGCATGTCATTGAGGCAGCTACTGTCATTACTGAGCTGTGCAACTTCTCACAGCAAACATGCATGGCATACATTATGCGTAGGTGTGTTACGTGTACATGGCCTACGCCTCACCTATGACATGCATATTTCATTATCAACATTGCAGGTATAACACAATCACCAGCATGGATCGGCTGCCCTGCCGTCACACCAGAGGGACCTACGAGAATGTGAGAGAGTTCGTCAGTGGCCACAACTGTGGCATTGTAACAGTGGGTATGCTAAACTGCAGTACAACAACAGTCAACAGTCACAGGTGTAGGGATATTATTCAAACTATCCGTATTGCACAACACCAGGCAGCGGAACTGCTAAACACGCAGTACACATCTCACGTACACATAATCTAACAATACAGTTAACTGTAGTCTACAGATAGGGCATGTTACCTGCTTGCTCCAGGTGGATGTGCTGGGTGGCTCTGGCCTCCATTACAACACATGTCAGAGGTTGATGTAGCTGTTGTCCAGGAGCCAACATGCTTAGTAGCAGCTCCTCCGTTCTGGTGAGGGGGGGATGAATGGCCATCCCACCACCTGTGGCAAGCTGCAGTCTTTGGATATCAGACGCACGCCGCCAGACTGGTCTAATTAAATAACTGCAGTGATGGCGTACCTGCTCATATGTCCGGTTATGCATGCCTATATCATTTACCCGACGAACAAGTTCCTGCCACAGTGCAGTCCGCTCCTGCTGGTGCTGGCTGCTTCTGGAGAACAGCATTGTGTACTGCTGCAATAGGCTGTACAGTATCACCTCTTCCTCATCCACTGTGTACGCTGGGTTGCGTTGGTGGGCCATTTGGCTGAAAAAGATATGAACGATATGTGTGAGAGTGTCCTGTGTCACACTTTACACCTTTACCCACAGATATCACTTTACTGACATATATACCTTCCTATTGTCTGTCAGAGGTTACACACGTTCAATACCACTTATTGGTTCTCAGGCCACAACTAACTAACACTGCCTGGCAGACTCTATATATCACACCACTATACAACAGTACCTGACACACTGTTTGTGACACATTGCACAACCTCAAGACAGGGGTGTATATCACACCAATGCATGAACAGAGATGTCATCCATTGCAATGGATGTAAAGTACAAGTACAGTAGTACCAATCAACCACCCTAGTCATTGATGTCATAGCCCTGCCTAACAAATGTGTCCAGTTGTTACTATAGGTGGCATACTGCTGTAACACACTATATATGTTGCTGGATACACACGTTTACCCTGTAACACACATATGATTGCAGCCATTGTACAGGCATAATCCCACACACATCAGGCAAACATACAATGCACCACTGTATGCCAACACAGATGAGCATTACCTGTGTACCATACAGTAATGTGTGCCACTACTTACACACCCTTAAGCCTGCATTCTGTCCTCTGTGTAGACTACAGGAAACACACATTAAAGTGTTTCCAAGCAATGTGAACACACACCATACTGTGCTGTTTAGGCCTACAGCTTCAGGTAGTACTACAGTTCATATTGGTAATGGATTCACCAGCAGTACCACTCACTAAGCATACATGTATTGCTTTAGCCTACAATGAGACACCACATTCATCAATGGAGAACTAAGTCACATCTTATGCCGTACTACTATGTCTGCCTAACAGTACATTACACATCAGTTGCTGTCCTCACAGCTAGGATAGGCACTACCATGTCAGATACAACATCACACTAAGCTATCACACCTTAACAGACCTTGCACACATTCAGTGTTACCCTTATTCAACCTCACATAGCAGCTATTGCATTAAGTAGATGTGTGAGTGCATAGTGTCATAGGTAGGTAATATGCTATTGGCCCTAAGGCCTACGGCAGCCTAGCCATATGCTACCCTAGCCTTTGACACACATGTACTTTGATTTCACTTGCCCCTACCAACCTGAACCACAGAGGTGTTTCCTGGGGGTGTATTACCAATCTCCCACACAATCATCAGGGTTATTTGTAACAACTGTTAAGGAGGAGCCTTGTTTGCTATTGCTATGTGATCTATTCCAGTGTATGGCATATCTCTGAGATGGGGACCAATCCATCCAGCATGTGCTGTTTAGTGAGCTGACATGGTTTAGTGCCCTAGAGCGTGTATCCCGGAGGGATTGTGATATGTTGCCATGGTGGTTGTCACCCAGCTATGGGTGTGACATACCTCTGTATGTCTGGCAGAGGTCACCTCTGTGTGGCCAGTATGCAATACAGTGTAGTTGTGGTTTTGTGAGTCAGTCTGCATAGGGCATCTGTTTGCGGCCAATATTACCCTTTGGGAGGTCTGTCTGTGGCCTGTTCACCTGGTGTAGTTGTCATGTGAAGTACATACCACACAGGGCATTATGACGAGTAGAGGGTAACTCTACCCTATACTTCCATAGAGTAGACACATACCACACAGACAGATTACAGGTGTAGTGTGGCACTGTCTTCATCAAAGCGGAGGCTACTGTCCACTTGTATCCCATGTTCCCTTATCACACCTTCACTGTTAGGTAGATCTCTACCTATGTGGTAGTTAATGGGTACACTCTTTTGGGAAGGTGGAATGGCACTGCAGTACCAACACTTGTCTACAGTCCATGCCTTGGTCACCACTCACCTGTTGCGGTACATATGACCCCATGTCTCTCTGTCTCTCTTGTCTCTCTTTCTCACTCTATATGTATATATATATATATATATATATATATATATATATATATATATATATATATATATATATATATGCATATCTATACACATACATGTACACATCCATTGCTGTATACATGGATGTACATATAGGCACATGTACAGTCCACCTTTCATGGAGGGGATATCACTTATGCGACAGTTGTGGGATGTACAGATATGTGATTAAATTGCACAGTGTTGTGCAGAATGCATGTGGGTGTCCTCAGCCCTTGTAGCATTAGCAGGCCTCACTGGCTGTAACACAGCCGATCTGACAAATCAGTCCCACAGCATTTAACCACCACATGATATATATCAACACTACCATAGCTGGCCTTAGGCATAGGCCAACTGGGTGGCCGCCTAGGGCGCTGCTCTAGCAGGGGTGCTTTTCCACTATTTATGTGGTGTAGTAAGACAAGGATGGGGCACCAGGAAGTGTGGTAGGGAGCACCGTGTAGCCCTTTTGCCTAAGGCACCAGTTGACCTAAGGCCGCTCCTACGCACTGCACGCTGTTTTCTAGGCCATACACTACGACCTACATAGATATATGCACATATCAACCTTCACTGACAGATATCTGTCCACCCTTCACTAACAGTTGCATTATGTCCCTTCCCCTATGCACATGTGCAGATACAGATAGATACATACTGCTGCCACACATGGATGATTTGCAGTGTGTAGAGTACTCTTCAGGAAAATTTACAACATGCCAACACATACATGTGAGTTACATACCTTACCTTTGTATTTCCCTGCTCCGTGTGTTACGGTTTTGTAAATTTTTTTTTTATTGCTGGTTTGTTTTGGGTTTTCACCCTCTATTTAACTTTCTGTCTCAGTTTCTCACTCTGTTCTGTTTCTGTCTCAGTCTGTGTCTGTGTCCGTGTCTCTCTCTCTCTTTTTCACTCTCTATCTCACAGCAACTGCAATGATGTAATTGCATGTGTGGACTGCAGATACAGCCTGCTTTTCTAGGTATCTGCACTTGTGCATGTGACAGCCTCTGCACCAATTGCTGCCCACCATTCAGTAATTGCATGCAGCCTGCTGTTTGGTGATTGCATTACTCACTGTGATTGCAGCCCACTGCTATAAAATGCTAGGTTAGGTAGGCGTAGCCCTTTCAGATTTCCAAGGTGGGGCCCATGCTTGTTTGCTCTGGACACCATTGTGTCAGTCTGAAGGTTGGTATATGTCTCTTATCTGATGCTAGGGTTGTAGCCAGTTATATGCATGTTGTACTCAAACCTGAAAGTTGCTGCTTCCAGTACATACATCTCAGTGTAGACATGTACGCACCCCTCCAAATGCTAACACAGGATACATGGGAGTATGTACTTTTTTCTCACTTACACAATTAACTGCCATACAAATGCGGTTATTGCACTGTATTCCTGTGGCCAGTATTTATCCTGGTCTGATACTGTGTGGTGTTTGTAAGATGCTACTGTAACATTATTCCCTGCTAGGATGGCTGGTTCTCCTTTCACAGTCATGTCATGCAATTTCACAACCACTGCTGGTAAAGACCCACAGAAAAGGGTTTGTGTTATACCATTCCTAATTTCCATTTACATTCCCTCATTGTAATGCATGATATATTTATTTCAGAACCAAGTTATCTGTATATCTGCTGTGGCTTAGTGGTAATTCATGCAGTCTATTGTGTCAATGGTCTGGGGTTCGAGACTGGCAGAGGTTTTTTCTTTTGCTGCTCAGCAGAACAAGGGCCCTGCCATAGAATGACTAAGGCACTTTTAAGCCGTTTTAAGCAGGCTTGCGTGGGTTTGTGCGACGCTTAGCTAAGTGTACACATGCGCACACTCGCTTAATCCCACTTACTACGGATTAAAACTGCTTACTCCCATTAACCCCGCGCTAATTTCTTTTAAAGAAAAAAAAATGGGGAGATAGGAAAGTGGTGAAAAAGAGGGCACAAAGAGGGACAGACAGTAGGTAAACAAGCTCGGGATGTGCAGGACGGGTGTAGGGATGGTCCATAGCTGCCCATTTCTTTAACAGCAACAGCTGTGCATATGCAATGAATTTGGAGTGAAATTTGAAACCTTCCACCCCTGGGAGAGGGGTGAGGACAACAACGTATGTTATACTGCCAATTCTAATTATCAGCTTAAATGTCCAATGGACATGTGTGCGAAATGGGCAGCTATGTATGGGGCGTAATTTTTTTGTGGGTACAGATTGCCCTTTTTTTTTTGTTTTGTTTTTTTTTTCAGGTGAGCATGGGAAGTGAGGTCGAGGAAGTAGGTATGTCCTTGGAGGTAGGTTGGGAAGGTAAACAGACAAGACAGACAAGATGCATAAAGGGGAGGTGTATGACATATGGGGTGGGTGAACACAATTGACGGGGTCGGATGTTTGGAAATCACAAGCCCATGAGCCCACATATGCTAACAGTGGAACTGAGATCCCCACCCATGGGCAGTCACCACTGAACCTTCACAGCCCCAAGGGTGGCTGTGCTGGGGGCTGCATAGGATGGGAAGGCTCACCCGTGAGATGCGCCACTCTCGCCTCGAGCTGGTGTAGGGGATCAGCGACTGAACGCTGGATCTCCCTACGCACCAGAACCCGGACCGTTCGAAGGGTGACAGGTGGCCCTTCTCTGCCCATGCTTGCACGGGGGGATGAGCCCCATCCCCTGCAGTGCTTCCACCCGAAGGTGGCACAGGACCAATGGAAGAGGAGAGCCCGGGCTGGGCACCGGACCTGCTGGTGCCAGGTGCACTCGCCAGCTGAGGAGGGACAGTTGGGTCTGCTGGGACCGGCCTTCCCATACATTCTGTGATTAGGTGTGTTTAATTACAACATAAGAAAAACATCATTCCAGATTAGTTGTAACAGCATGCAGTAATATTCCCATTAACCCAACACACCAAGGTTACAACAGTTGAACAGCAAGCATAACACATGCATATATTGAACCACAGTGGATATTCCAACAGCATGCAGGGATGTTTGGTAACAACAGGCCACCATGATTGTGGTGTTTAAACAGGGCACATGCATCAACGTGAATGCAAATATTTATAGAACAATAGGACATATGTCCCAACAAGTATTTAAGATTACACATACCCATGGAGGTGTGGAATTGCATGTTTTATGCACATACAGTAGGGAGTAGAAAAACCTCAGTTAACATCTTATAATTACCTTTTCATCTACACTACATTCCTAGTGACTGCAAGTGTATATCCCCTACATGTATTATTACACTTGCCACCATACATTAGGTTGTGTAATGGGTTTGGCTAGTTCAATATATGCCTGATCTGTTTCTGACATACTAACTGTCCAGGATGCCAGATGTTACTGCTACATATTTCTTGATTGCATTTATATTTCTTTATCTACATATCTAGGATGTTTTTACATGACATTTTCACTTTGATTTGTACAGAACCCTATATTTCTTGACACACACTCACATTTCTGGGGAAAAATAACATGCTGCACATGTGCCAGATTTACTTATTCATGCCAGCCAGTAACTGACTGTTGTGGACTGTATATATGTTTCACAGCTACTAGCACTTCCATCACCCACTTTATATAGGACTGCACAACTCTGGGTTGCCAGCACCTTTTCAAACAGTACTGTTTGTATAATGCAAGGGTACAACAACATTTCAAACTCTGTGACACAGACACACTCCTGGTTTTAGAACTTTATTAATGACATTACACACTTTTCCACAGGCTCACTCCTTAATTTTTTTTAACGGTGTATATGGCAGACATGTTCAAGACATATTATATCTTTATTAATGGGTTAGAACACTCTTTTTTCTGGCTCACTCACTTATTTTATATGGCACTGCCTGCAGAGATATTATTCCAGACATATGTTACCTTTCTTAATGGATTACTACACTCTTTTTCTGCCTCTCTGATGTTTTTATCTGACAGTACATGCAGAGGACTTATTCAGGTAATTTTATGGCTGTATTATTGGACTACAACACTTTCTTTCATGCTCTCTCCCATATTTTATATAACAATACATGCAGAATAATCACTAACCTGCCTGGTGGCACAGCCTTAACAGCCTATCAGCATAGGCTTGCTGATTCGCAGCACGGTCACCTGCAGCTGTAAAGTAAATGAAGGGATATTGAGACATACCTA